>NW_027189176.1:926820-1050677 GCF_040958095.1 Procambarus clarkii
TGTCGTACCTAGTAGCCAGAACTCACTTCTCAGCCTACTATTCAAGGCCCGATTTGCCTAATAGGCCAAGTTTTCCTGAATTAATATATTTACTATAATTTTTTTCTTATGAAATGATAAAGCTACCCTTTTCACTATGTATGAGGTCAATTTTTTTTTATTGGAGTTAAAATTAACGTAGATATATGACCGAACCTAACCAACCCTACCTAACCTAACCTAACCTATATATATAGGTAAGGTTAGGTTAGGTAGCCAAAAAAAGCTAGGTTAGGTTAGGTTAGGTAGACGAAAAAACATTAATTCATGAAAACTTGGCTTATTAGGCAAATCGGGCCTTGCATAGTAGGCTGAGAAGTGAGTTCTGGCTACTAGGTACGACATATATATATATATATATATATATATGTCGTACCTAGTAGCCAGAACGCACTTTTTGGCCTACTATGCAAGGCCCGATTTGCCTAATATATATATATATATATATATATATATATATATATATATATATATATATATATATATTTATATATATATATATATATTATATATATATTTATTTTTTTTATTTATATAATATACTTGCTGTACCCGGCCACGCTTTGTTCAGCCACAGCAACTTTCCCCTGTCCTCCCTCCCCCCGTTCCGTTGTGGTCCCAACCACTCCCCCGTTTCCTTGTTCTCCTAACCATTCCTCACTCCCCCGTCCCCCCACCATACCCCCCCTCCTCTATCCCCCTATCTTCCCCCATCATCCCCCCCCCACTTTACCGTCCCCTCGACCTCCCCACCATTCCCCACTCCACCGTCTCCTCATCCTCCTGATCATTCCCACCTCCCTGTCCCATTGTCCTCCCCACCATCCCCCATTTCCCTGTCCCTGTGTCCTCCCCACCATTCTCTATTCTCCCATCCCTTCCTCCCCAGCTCCGCCGCCCCCTCGTCCTTCCCATCATTACCCCCTCCCCTGTCCCCGCATCCTCTTCACCATCCCCCACTCCCGTCACCTCGTCCTCCTCACCATTCCCCACTCCCTTGTCCGATGCATTCCCAAATGATCTGATGTTCCCATCAGAAAATTGGGAACATCAAATGATCTGATGTTCCCATCACTGATATAAGAAAACAGTTAAAAAAAACGAAATAAAAAGAATGAAAAAATAAAAAAATAAACTATACTCACGAAATGAATGGTATGGTAAGCAACACAGCTCAATTCTAACGCAATGCCACACAAAATAATTATATAAAAGTCAAAATAAATCGAAATCTATGAAAATTCAAGTTATCAATTAAATTGGAAACATTGAAATGGAATCGTAACATATTTATCATATGAAATGGAATCGTAACATATTTAGCGTATGTTGCTCTTATGTGCAACAGATGGCACTGTTTCTTAAAGAAGGTTTTTACCTGTGACTGGTGTGAATGCAATCGCAAACATTTAAATGGAATCGTAACATATTTAGTATAGAATGTGTTGCTATTACATGCTACAGATGGTGCTTTTTTGGGTAAAAAAGCAGGTTTTTACCTGTCACAGATGTGGCATCTATTTAATAGGTATTTAAAAATATATATAGACTGGCTGTACCCGGCCACGCATTGCTTTGGCTCAACAACGTCGCAGCAACCCTTCCCTGTCCTTCCTGTCCTTTCCACTAGTCTACCTCTCCCATTCCATCCCATCCCATCCCATAGTCCTCCCAACCATTCCCCTGTGTCGTCATCCTCCCCCACCATTCCTCCCTCTCCTGCCCCCTCGTCCTCCCCACCATTCCCCACTTCCCCTGTCCACTCGTCCTCCCCACCATACTTAACTAACCCGTACTCCTGTCCTCCCCATCATTCCTTCCTCCCCTGTCCCCTTGTCCTCCCCACCATTCTCCATTCAACGGTTTCCTTGTCCTCCCCCCCCATTCTCCTTTCCCCCCGTCCCCCTCCTCCTCCTCACCATGCTACACTTCCCCGTCCCCTCGTCCTCCCCATCATCTCCCACTTTACTGCTCTCTTGTCCTCCCGCAACTCTCCACCCTCCATTCCTTCGTCCCAAACATCTTCCATTCCCCTATCACCTTGTCCTTCCCACCATTGCCCCAAACACAATCCCATCGTTCTCCCCACCATTCCCCTCTCTAGTCCTCTCGTCCTCCCCACCATTCCAAATTCATATCCCCTCGTCCTCCCCCACCATTCCCCACTACCTCGTCCGATGCGTTCTCAAATGATTTGATGTTCCCGTCAGAAAAATGGGAACATTTGATGATCTTATTAAGTTTTCAGGCATCACTGAAAAATAAGTAGAACAGTTAAAAAACGAAATGAAAAACAATGAAAAAATACAAAAACTATTCTCACAATATGAACAGTATGGTAAATATAAAAACACATACATATTCGAATGGAACGTTGTGTCAAATTATCAAAGCAATCGGCGAAGAACTTTTGGAGATTACAGTTTGTATTGCTCTTACGTCCAACAGATGGCGCTGTTTTTCAAAAAAGCATGTTTTTTTCCTGTCACAGGTGAGGCATGTATATAGTAGATATATAAAAACATGCGCCTATTTGAATGCAACATTGTGTCAAAGTTAAAAAGCAATCGATAAAGAAGTCAATGTCACACAAAATAATAAAATGAAAATGAAAATAAATCAAATTGTATGAAAATTTAATTTGTCAATGTAATCGGAGACATTGAAGTGCAATCGTAACATACTTAGTACAGAGTGAGTTTCTCTTACATGCAACAGATGGTGCTGTTTCTTAAAAAAAATGTTTTTACCTGTCACAGAACAAATCCACAAGGGCCATGACGAGGATATGCACCTACATCCTAGATCATCCCAGATGCTGCCTTAATCGACTGAGCTACGACATGGTCAAAGGAGTTGAAACCAGAAGTTCTACTGGACTTACTTGGGTTTGTGTCTTGGAGAGGCTGCAGGATCCAAGTAAGTCCAGTAGAACTTCTGGTTTCAATTCTTTTGACCATGTCGTAGCTCAGTCGATTAAGGCAGCGTCTGGGAAAGATCTCTAACGTAGGTACGAATCTTAGTCATGGCCCTTGTGGATTTGTTAATTGATGTATCACACTATTGTGATTTCTGTGTTTAACCTGTCACAGCTGTGGCATCAATACTTATACTTACGAAATGAAAGGTATGGTAAACAACACAGCTCAATTCCAACGCAATGCTACACCAAATATTTCAATCAAAATGAAAATGAATCAAAATCTATGAAAATTCAATTTGTCAATGCAATCGGTAACATTGAAATGGAATCGTAACATGTTTAGTATAGCATGTGTTGCTATTATGTACAACAGATAGTGTTGTTTTTCAAAAACGGCATGTTTTTACTTGTCACAGGTGTCATCTATATTGTAGGTATATAAAAACCTGCATGTATTTGAATGGAAAGCTGTGTCAAAATTTCAAAGCAATAGGTGAAGATCTTTCGGAGATCTCTGCATGTGTTGGTCTTACGTCCAACAGATGACCCTGTTTTTCAAAAACTTTTTTTTTTCTGTCACAGGTGAGGCATGTATATAGTAGGTATATAAACTGTGTGAGCCTACTGTGTTGGTGAGAGGGTGAGTGTGGTCACCCTGGCCTACTGTGTTGGTGAGAGGGGTGAGTGTGGTCACCCTAGCCTACTGTGTTGGTGAGAGGGTGAGTGTGGTCTCCCTGGTCTTCTGTGTTGGTGAGAGGGGTGAGTGTGGTCACCCTGGTCTACTGTGTTGGTGAGAGGGGTGAGTGTGGTCACCCTGGTCTACTGTGTTGGTGAGAGGGGTGAGTGTGGTCACCCTGGTCTACTGTGTTGGTGAGAGGGTCAGTGTTGCCTCCCTGGCCTACTGTGTTGGTGAGAGGGTGAGTGTGGTCACCCTGGTCTACTGTGTTGGTGAGAGGGGTGAGTGTGGTCACCCTGGTCTACTGTGTTGGTGAGAGGGGTGAGTGTGGTCACCCTAGCCTACTGTGTTGGTGAGAAGGTGAGTGTGGTCACCCTGGCCTACTGTGTTGGTGAGAGGGTGAGTGTGGTGTGACGGTAACGCGTTGGTGTTCGGCTGTTCAAAGCTAGGGGTATGGCCTCGTCACATAGTATTAAAAAAAAATAGAAAATCTGGAACTTCGTCTGTGGTAAGGTAAGGAGAAGACACACAAAACACAAGTAAATTTTAACAATGGAATTTTAATTACGTTAAAGAAATAAAACATGAATAAAATGGACAAACAAATTCATATAATAAAATCAATCAAAATAATAAGAATAATTAAATGACACAATGAAAAGTTACGTTAAGACAAAATAACAAGAAGTGCAATAGACAAGTATGAGAGGTGCTGGAATATTGGCTTTAAGCTATCACCTCTCTCAGTATACGTACGCTAAAGCTTACGTCTAGCAGGGAGAAGTGTTAACTGTGAAAGCACGGAATATTCTGAGGACTGAGGTCGTGGCGGCCCCAGACATCAAGTAGTATGGGGGGGCGAGTGCAGTTGCAGCCCGACCGGCGACCAATCAGAGGAGCCGGCAGCAAGACGGGTAGTTTGGCGGTTTGAGTCTGAGCAGGTGTCCCTGGCTGCATACGTTTTGCGCTCTGGCAAACCTTGCTGGTGTTGTTGTCGTTGTTGGACATTTCTTCCATAGTAGTTATATATATTTGTTGCGACGTATTTGTGGAGGGAAGAGCAGGCTCAATCTCTTGAAGGAGATTATCGTCACAACTCTCCCCCGAAGCCTGCGGTTCTGGAAGAAGTACGTCGTTATATGGTGGAATAATAGATGGAGTCGCTTCTACTTCATAAACTCTGGAGAGATCATGGGCTAAGATGTTGTCGGAATCTTGGTATAGCGTGTCTCCAGGTGGATTTTCTGCAGTTAGCAAGCCCATAGTAGAAGACGTTGAGATGAGAAGTGGGCGTGCTGCAGGAGGTGTAGGGTGGTGTGGTCCGTGTTGATGGTGGACCGAGCACTTTTCAGGTGTGGAGTGAAGTGCTGGAGCTTCAGGATGATGAAGAGTAGCTCCTTGCCAATTGTTCCGTAGTTCCTTGTAGCAGTAGTCGCTGACAGGTGTATTCTCCTCGCCTCGTTGTTGCATCACGACACCAACAACGTCGGTACCACTTGCGTCGGCATGGAGGATGAAGGGCTTATCTGACGAGGTGAGAGTGGAATTAGAATAGGGCAAAGGAGCACGATTATTATCCTGAAAGCATTGGGGAAGATCATTAAGGATTTCGGAATTAGAAAGCGCTGACTCCTTGTCAGTGCTTTCGGGAGGAGAAGCTGGGAAGGTCTCACTGTGGATGTAGGGTTCTGTGAAGGTGGAATAATTAATTAGGACAGTGGGAGGAGTACCATTATATTGCTTCAGGAGGTTGACGTGGCACAGCTGGGTCTTCCGCCGCCTATCTGGAGTCTCTATTACGTAGTTGTTATTATTCCTGCACTCTTTGACGCAGTAGGGTCCTGAAAACCTGTTTTGTAAAGGTGAACCTGGGATAGGGAAATATGCAAGGACGAAGTCTCCCGGCTTAAATTTTCGTACTTTGCTGGTCTGGTCAAAATGAGTCTTCATTCTCTCCTGGGCTTTCAATAGATTATCATGGGCAAAGCGGTGGACTCTCTCTAGAATGTGTTGAAGGTTTTGAAGAAACTGGGGCACATTCTGATGCTCACTGAAGGTGGCATCTCGGAGAGAGTCTTTGAAAGCCTTAATGGGAGTACGGCACTGACGGCCGTAGAGCATCTCATAAGGAGATACTCCTAGGGACTCATTGGGGAGACTTCTGTAAATACACATTATAAGGTCAATCTGCTTATCCCAATCCTTCGAGGTTTCACTACAAAACTTTTTCAAGAGTGCTTTGATAGTCTGATGACTACGTTCAAGAGAACCCTGTGAAGCAGGATGATAGGGGCTGGACAATACCTGTTTGATGTTGAACTCCTCCAGTGTCCTTTTGAAGAGATCACTGGTGAAGTTGGTACCACAGTCGCTCTGAATCTCCCTGGGAAATCCGTATTGAGTGAAGATCTTCAATAGATGTTTTATAACCGTAGCAGCCGTGATGTTCTTCACTGGAACTGCTATGGGAAATCTGGTGGTAGGACACAGGATGGTTAGGATGTAGGCGTTACCTGAACTGGTCCGAGGTAATGGACCAACACAGTCTATTATGAGTCTATGGAAAGGTTCCGCAGGCACCTGTATGGGAATCAGTGGCGCTCTGGGAATGGAGATGTTCGGTTTGCCTGCCATCTGACATGTATGACACTGTTTTACGTACTGTTTGACGTTATTTACCATACCTGGCCAGTAGTAGTCTTGACGAATTCCATGGTAAGTCTTGTTGAAGCCGTAGTGGGAGAGTGCTCCGTGGGCCAGGTGTAGAATAGTGGGCCGCAGGGTGGTAGGAATCACAAGTTGTTCGATGTTGGCCCAATCGTCCTCCTCCTTCAGTTTACTGGGTCTATATCTGCGGTAGAGCAAGTCGTTCTCTAGGAAGAACCCAGGAATACTGTCGGGTTGAGTCTCAGCCTGGAAAAACAATGGTGTTAAAGTAAGATCTTCCCTCTGCAACTTACGGAACTCCAACTTGGTCAGATGCGGGGGGAGTTTCTGAGGGTCTTGAGGGAAAGCGGTAGCAGTAGAGTCAGCTGGCTGTGGACGTGCGGCTTGTGCACGGGTGGTCACGAGAACCGGAGGAGAAACTTCATCACTCTCTTGAACCTCTGCTGGAACATACTCTAGAATAGGGTTACTTGGCACAGAGTTACACACCTGGGGTTTGTCCATGACGATCAGGTTGGTCGGTTGCAGGTCTTCTGCCAAGTCGTTCCTAGGAGAAGTTGCACTCCAGGCATGGGAAAAGGCTTTTCCCTGACGGCGACTTGGACTTCTCCGTTCACGTAGGGACAATCCAGGTGGACTCTGGCGAGAGGGTATGGAGTGGTAGCAGTGAGGTCAGTGATGAAGACAGTTTCTCCGGTGTAGGTGATGTTGGGCACAGCCGACTTCAAGATGATCGATTGTAGAGCCGCTGTGTCCCTCAAGATCTTCAATTTGAAACGTCCCTCCGGATTTGAACCGTTGGCAGAGACAGTTCCAGTATACAGGTGGTTACTGAAAAGAGAAAGATCATTAACATTAACACCAACATTCATCACAGGCTTACCGGACTTAGGAGGAGTTGGTTTGGGTTTCTGTTGGTCAGTGGTTCCCTTGTATTGAGACTTACCACACTTGTCTATGGTATGTCCATAGAGTCTACAATACTTGCAGTACAGTTGTGAACCAGCTTGATCGGGGCTCACTTTCTCGTAACTGTACCACGACTTCTTACTGGAGGATGGTTCGGGTGTCAGCCGGTGGATGAGGCTGTAAGTGTCAGCCGACTTAGCACACTTCAGGTAGTCGGTTTCTTCTTTATCTGCTAAGTAGAGACGGACAGGAGGCGGCACACGTCTCAAGAATTCTTCAACTAGCATCAGGCTGACGAGTTCTGTAAAAGTAGAGACATGTGCTGCTTCCAGCCATTTCATGAAATATCTCCGTTTCGTGTTAGCAAACTCAAGGAAGGTAGTGGTACTTGCCTTCAGGTGGTCACGGAATTTCCTTCTATAACTTTCTGTGGAAAGTAGGTAGGCGTCTAACACTGCTTGTTTCAGAGTCTGGTAGTCATTCTCAGACGCCAGAGTACTGAGTGTGACTGCCGCTCTGCCTGTAAGATGGACTCTGAGAAGTGTGGCCCATTGGTCGACAGGCCAACTGAGTTGATTAGCAAGGGTTTCAAAGGTGGTAAAGAACACATCAACTTCTGCTTCTACAAAGGATGGCATTAACTTACTTGCATGTGATATATTAAAACTGACGGGAAGATTGGCAGTAGCTTGTTGGCGTTGAGTGAAGTGTGAAGTTTCCAAGGCGATTTCTCGTTGACGACACTCTAGAGCCAGAGTCGCTTGTTGCTTGTCATGTTCGCGTTGCATCTCCAACTCGCGTTGTTTGGTTTCAAGCTGTACGCGTTCCCGCTCCTGGAGTGTTTCAAGCTGTACTCGTTCACGTTCACGGAGTAATGCGACCTCACGTTCGTGGAGGGCGATTCCACGTTCGTGTTCTTCTCTCCTCAAGGCAGCTTCGCGTTCTTGTTCGTCTCTCCTCAAGGCAGTTTCACGTTCCCTGAGGGTGATTTCTCGTTCTTGTTCTTCCCTTCGTATGGCAGCTGCTTCTCTTTGCTGCTCACGTTCAATCTTGGCCAGTTCCAATTTGAGTTTCATCGTTGCCAAATCAGTTTTTTCTGCAATATAGTAAGTTTCATGAATTTCAGAGTCTATCTTACCTTGCTCTAAATAGTAATCCAGCAACAGGTTGTGTAGGTCATTTTTGTTGGCTTGGTAGGGAACTTCTAGTTGATACTCATGTGCAAGAGTTTGTAATTCAGTCTTCTTGGCACGACTTAAAGTCCCTATTTCACCTGCTGGATTTGCACGGAAAGCTTGGAGACGAAACATGGTGAAATTAGCAAATAAAGGTACACGAATATTCAATAGTGAATGTCAGAAACAGGACAACGTGGCAACTGGTACCTATCCTGTGAGATCTTTAACAATTAAAGTTAAGTAAAAGATGTTAAATGATTAAATTAAATCAAGGGCGCAGGAAATCTTGTACCCGGTACTCATGTAAGAGGATAAGGGCAAGAAAATCCTACTAACAAATGAAACAGAGTTTCGAAAACAAATGAAACAGTTAAATGCCTCAAAAGTAAAATTGGTAGTCCAAGGATGTAGGCATACCTTGCCAAGTCTCTATAGGACATAAAGCAAGTTTTTCCTACTGAATTTAATATGATACTTACAGAATTAGCGAACTTTTGTGCTCTGAAAAAGTAAGCTAATTCCCTACCGTTGTATGTATCATCATCTCTGACTGACGTGTAGGGGTGCGAGGTGTCAACTGGTGACGAGAACTGCTGCTGAGGTCCCAATTCAGCAACTAAAGTTCGAGCTAGAGGAACTATGGCCCTCTGTCCTCCTACAGTCAGATTGCAGAAGATTGGGTACTCTTGACCCGGGGCAGACCACAGTACCAGGGTACCAATATGATGATCTGTCAAAAATGAGAAATATCCAAGGGACAAAGATGGTAAACACGAGTAATAACACGGAGGGAGAGATGATCAATTAAGAGTATGACTGAGGCATACAGTCACCACGTAATCCAAAGTTGTCTCACCTTCACCATATGTTACTCTCGTAATGCACAATACACCGCACCTTATAAAAAATGAAATTGAATATGAAAAATAGTAAAAGCTACGTTAACAAAGTTAAATACGCTTACCATAAATTACCACTTGGCACCAGTACCTGAGTGAAGCTCCTAGGACAGGCCCCCATATAATATGTGACGGTAACGCGTTGGTGTTCGGCTGTTCAAAGCTAGGGGTATGGCCTCGTCACATAGTATTAAAAAAAAATAGAAAATCTGGAACTTCGTCTGTGGTAAGGTAAGGAGAAGACACACAAAACACAAGTAAATTTTAACAATGGAATTTTAATTACGTTAAAGAAATAAAACATGAATAAAATGGACAAACAAATTCGTATAATAAAATCAATCAAAATAATAAGAATAATTAAATGACACAATGAAAAGTTACGTTAAGACAAAATAACAAGAAGTGCAATAGACAAGTATGAGAGGTGCTGGAATATTGGCTTTAAGCTATCACCTCTCTCAGTATACGTACGCTAAAGCTTACGTCTAGCAGGGAGAAGTGTTAACTGTGAAAGCACGGAATATTCTGAGGACTGAGGTCGTGGCGGCCCCAGACATCAAGTAGTATGGGGGGGGCGAGTGCAGTTGCAGCCCGACCGGCGACCAATCAGAGGAGCCGGCAGCAAGACGGGTAGTTTGGCGGTATGAGTCTGAGCAGGTGTCCCTGGCTGCATACGTTTTGCGCTCTGGCAAACCTTGCTGGTGTTGTTGTCGTTGTTGGACATTTCTTCCATAGAAGTTATATATATTTGTTGCGACGTATTTGTGGAGGTAAGAGCAGGCTCAATCTCTTGAAGGAGATTATCGTCACAGTGGTCACCCTGGTCTACTGTGTTGGTGAGAGGGTGAGTGTGGTCTCCCTGGTCTTCTGTGTTGGTGAGAGGGGTGAGTGTGGTCACCCTGGCCTACTGTGTTGGTGAGAGGGTGAGTGTGGTCACCCTGGTCTACTGTGTTGGTGAGAGGGTGAGTGTGGTCACCCTGGCCTACTGTGTTGGTGAGAGGGGTGAGTGTGGTCACCCTGGTCTACTGTGTTGGTGAGAGGGTGAGTGTTGCCTCCCTGGCCTACTGTGTTGGTGAGAGGGTGAGTGTTGTCACCCTGGTCTTCTGTGTTGGTGAGAGGGTGAGTGTTGCCTCCCTGGCCTACTGTGTTGGTGAGAGGGTGAGTGTTGTCACCCTGGCCTACTATGTTGGTGAGAGGGTGAGTGTTGTCACCCTGGCCTACTGTGTTGTTGAGAGGGTGAGTGTTGCCTCCCTGGCCTACTGTGTTGGTGAGAGGGTCAGTGTTGCCTCCCTGGCCTACTGTGTTGGTGAGAGGGTGAGTGTGGTCACCACTGGACTACTGTGTTGGTGAGAGGGTGAGTGTTGTCACCCTGGCCTACTGTGTTGGTGAGAGGGTGAGTGTTGTCACCCTGGCCTACTGTGTTGGTGAGAGGGTGAGTATTGTCACCCTGGCCTACTGTGTTGGTGAGAGGGTGAGTGTTGTCACCCTGGCCTACTGTGTTGGTGAGAGGGTGAGTGTTGCCTCCCTGGCCTACTGTGTTGGTGAGAGGGAGAGTGTTACCTCCCTGGCCTACTGTGTTGGTGAGAGGGTGAGTGTGGTCACCACTGGACTACTGTGTTGGTGAGAGGGTGAGTGTTGTCACCCTGGCCTACTGTGTTGGTGAGAGGGTGAGTGTTGTCACCCTGGCCTACTGTGTTCGTGAGAGGGTGACTGTTGCCACCCTGGCCTACTGTGTTGGTGAGAGGGTGAGTGTTGTCACCCTGGCCTACTGTGTTGGTGAGAGGGTCAGTGTTGTCACCCTGGCCTACTGTGTTGGTGAGAGGGTGAGTATTGTCACCCTGGCCTACTGTGTTGGTGAGAGGGTGAGTGTTGTCACCCTGGCCTACTGTGTTGGTGAGAGGGTGAGTGTTGCCTCCCTGGCCTACTGTGTTGTCTCCCTGGCCTACTGTGTTGTCACCCTGGCCTACTGTGTTGGTGAGAGGGTGAGTGTTGCCTCCCTGGCCTACTGTGTTGTCTCCCTGGCCTACTGTGTTGTCTCCCTGGCCTACTGTGTTGTCTCCCTGGCCTACTGTGTTGGTGAGAGGGTGAGTGTTGCCTCCCTGGCCTACTGTGTTGTCTCCCTGGCCTACTGTGTTGTCTCCCTGGCCTACTGTGTTGTCTCCCTGGCCTACTGTGTTGGTGAGAGGGTGAGTGTTGTCACCATGGCCTACTGTGTTGGTGAGAGGGTGAGTGTTGCCACCCTGGCCTACTGTGTTGGTGAGAGGGTGAGTATTGTCACCCTGGCCTACTGTGTTGGTGAGAGGGTGAGTGTTGTCACCATGGCCTACTGTGTTGGTGAGAGGGTGAGTGTTGCCACCCTGGCCTACTGTGTTGGTGAGAGGGTGAGTGTTGTCTCCCTGGCCTACTGTGTTGGTGAGAGGGTGAGTGTTGTCTCCCTGGCCTACTGTGTTGGTGAGAGGGTGAGTGTTGTCTCCCTGGTCTACTGTGTTGGTGGGAGGGTGAGTGTTGTCTCCCTGGCCTACTGTGTTGGTGAGAGGGTGAGTGTTGTCACCCTGGCCTACTGTGTTCGTGAGAGGGTGACTGTTGCCACCCTGGCCTACTGTGTTGGTGAGAGGGTGAGTGTGGTCACCCTGGCCTACTGTGTTGGTGAGAGGGTGAGTATTGTCACCCTGGCCTACTGTGTTGGTGAGAGGGTGAGTGTTGTCACCCTGGCCTACTGTGTTGGTGAGAGGGTGAGTGTTGCCTCCCTGGCCTACTGTGTTGGTGAGAGGGAGAGTGTTACCTCCCTGGCCTACTGTGTTGGTGAGAGGGTGAGTGTGGTCACCACTGGACTACTGTGTTGGTGAGAGGGTGAGTGTTGTCACCCTGGCCTACTGTGTTGGTGAGAGGGTGAGTGTTGTCACCCTGGCCTACTGTGTTCGTGAGAGGGTGAGTGTTGCCACCCTGGCCTACTGTGTTGGTGAGAGGGTGAGTGTTGTCACCCTGGCCTACTGTGTTGGTGAGAGGGTCAGTGTTGTCACCCTGGCCTACTGTGTTGGTGAGAGGGTGAGTATTGTCACCCTGGCCTACTGTGTTGGTGAGAGGGTGAGTGTTGTCACCCTGGCCTACTGTGTTGGTGAGAGGGTGAGTGTTGCCTCCCTGGCCTACTGTGTTGTCTCCCTGGCCTACTGTGTTGTCACCCTGGCCTACTGTGTTGGTGAGAGGGTGAGTGTTGCCTCCCTGGCCTACTGTGTTGTCTCCCTGGCCTACTGTGTTGTCTCCCTGGCCTACTGTGTTGTCTCCCTGGCCTACTGTGTTGGTGAGAGGGTGAGTGTTGCCTCCCTGGCCTACTGTGTTGTCTCCCTGGCCTACTGTGTTGTCTCCCTGGCCTACTGTGTTGTCTCCCTGGCCTACTGTGTTGGTGAGAGGGTGAGTGTTGTCACCATGGCCTACTGTGTTGGTGAGAGGGTGAGTGTTGCCACCCTGGCCTACTGTGTTGGTGAGAGGGTGAGTATTGTCACCCTGGCCTACTGTGTTGGTGAGAGGGTGAGTGTTGTCACCATGGCCTACTGTGTTGGTGAGAGGGTGAGTGTTGCCACCCTGGCCTACTGTGTTGGTGAGAGGGTGAGTGTTGTCTCCCTGGCCTACTGTGTTGGTGAGAGGGTGAGTGTTGTCTCCCTGGCCTACTGTGTTGGTGAGAGGGTGAGTGTTGTCTCCCTGGTCTACTGTGTTGGTGGGAGGGTGAGTGTTGTCTCCCTGGCCTACTGTGTTGGTGAGAGGGTGAGTGTTGTCACCCTGGCCTACTGTGTTCGTGAGAGGGTGACTGTTGCCACCCTGGCCTACTGTGTTGGTGAGAGGGTGAGTGTGGTCACCACTGGACTACTGTGTTGGTGAGAGGGTGAGTGTGGTCACCCTGGCCTACTGTGTTGGTGAGAGGGTGAGTGTTGTCTCCCTGGCCTACTGTGTTCGTGAGAGGGTGACTGTTGCCACCCTGGCCTACTGTGTTGGTGAGAGGGTGAGTGTTGTCACCCTGGCCTACTGTGTTGGTGAGAGGGTCAGTGTTGCCTCCCTGGCCTACTGTGTTGGTGAGAGGGTGAGTGTTGTCACCCTGGCCTACTGTGTTGGTGAGAGGGTGAGTGTTGCCTCCCTGGCCTACTGTGTTGGTGAGAGGGTGAGTGTTGCCTCCCTGGCCTACTGTGTTGGTGAGAGGGTGAGTGTTGTCTCCCTGGCCTACTGTGTTGGTGAGAGGGTGAGTGTTGCCTCCCTGGCCTACTGTGTTGTCTCCCTGGCCTACTGTGTTGGTGAGAGGGTGAGTGTTGCCTCCCTGGCCTACTGTGTTGTCTCCCTGGCCTACTGTCTTGCCTCCCTGGCCTACTGTGTTTGTGAGAGGGTGAGTGTTGCCTCCCTGGCCTACTGTGTTTGTGAGAGGGTCAGTGTTGTCACCCTGGCCTACTGTGTTGGTGAGAGGGTCAGTGTTGCCTCCCTGGCCTACTGTGATGGTGAGAGGGTGAGTGTTGTCACCCTGGCCTACTGTGTTTGTGAGAGGGTGAGTGTTGTCACCCTGGCCTACTGTGTTGTCTCCCTGGCCTACTGTGTTGGTGAGAGGGTGAGTGTTGCCTCCCTGGCCTACTGTGTTGTCTCCCTGGCCTACTGTGTTGCCTCCCTGGCCTACTGTGTTGGTGAGAGGGTCAGTGTTGCCTCCCTGGCCTACTGTGTTGGTGAGAGGGTGAGTGTTGCCTCCCTGGCCTACTGTGTTGGTGAGAGGGTGAGTGTTGCTTCCCTGGCCTACTGTGTTGGTGAGAGGGTGAGTGTTGCCTCCCTGGCCTACTGTGTTGGTGAGAGGGTCAGTGTTGCCTCCCTGGCCTACTGTGTTGGTGAGAGGGTGAGTGTTGTCACCCTGGCCTACTGTGTTGGTGAGAGGGTGAGTGTTGCCTCCCTGGCCTACTGTGTTGGTGAGAGGGTCAGTGTTGTCTCCCTGGTCTACTGTGTTGGTGAGAGGGTGAGTGTTGTCACCCTGGCCTACTGTGTTGGTGAGAGGGTGAGTGTTGCCTCCCTGGCCTACTGTGTTGGTGAGAGGGTGAGTGTTGCTTCCCTGGCCTACTGTGTTGGTGAGAGGGTGAGTGTTGCCTCCCTGGCCTACTGTGTTGGTGAGAGGGTGAGTGTTGCTTCCCTGGCCTACTGTGTTGGTGAGAGGGTGAGTGTTGTCACCCTGGCCTACTGTGTTGGTGAGAGGGTGAGTGTTGCCTCCCTGGCCTACTGTGTTGGTGAGAGGGTGAGTGTTGTCTCCCTGGCCTACTGTGTTGGTGAGAGGGTGAGTGTTGCCTCCCTGGCCTACTGTGTTGTCTCCCTGGCCTACTGTGTTGGTGAGAGGGTGAGTGTTGCCTCCCCGGCCTACTGTGTTGGTGAGAGGGAGAGTGTTGCCTCCCTGGCCTACTGTGTTGGTGAGAGGGTGAGTGTTGTCTCCCTGGCCTACTGTGTTGGTGAGAGGGTGAGTGTTGTCTCCCTGGCCTACTGTGTTGGTGAGAGGGTGAGTGTTGTCTCCCTGGCCTACTGTGTTGGTGAGAGGGTGAGTGTTGTCACCCTGGCCTACTGTGTTGGTGAGAGGGTGAGTGTTGTCTCCCTGGTCTACTGTGTTGGTGAGAGGGTGAGTGTTGTCTCCCTGGCCTACTGTGTTGGTGAGAGGGTGAGTGTTGTCTCCCTGGCCTACTGTGTTGGTGAGAGGGTGAGTGTTGCTTCCTTGGTCTACCCTACTTGTCCTCCATAACACTACTAGACTACCCTCCTCCTCATTAACAACACAACCCTCCACTTCCTCCACAACACTCCCCTCCTCCTCTTCCTCCTCCACAACACTACCCACCTCTTCCTTCTCCACAACACTACCCTCCTCTTCCTCCTCCACAACACTACCCTCCACTTCCTCCTCCACAACACTACCCTCCTCTTCCTCCTCCACAACACTACCCTCCTCTTCCTCCTCCACGGGACTACCCTCCTCTTCCTCCTCCACCGCTCTACCCTCCTCTTCCTCCTCCACAAAACTACCCTCCTCTTCCTCCTCCACAACACTACCCTCCTTTTCCTCCTCCACAGCACTACCCTCCTCTTCCTCCTCCACAACACTACCCTCCTCCTCCTCCTCCACAGCACTACCCTCCTCTTCCTCCTCCACAGCACTACCCTCCTCTTCCTCCTCCACAACACTACCCTCCTGTTCTTCCTCCACAACACTACCCTCCTGTTCCTCCTCCAAAATACTACCCTCCTCTTCCTCCTCCACAAAACTACCCTCCTCTACCTTCACAACACTACCCTCCTCCTCCTCCTCCACAGCACTACCCTCCTCTTCCTCCTCCACAGCACTACCCTCCTCTTCCTCCTCCACCGCTCTACCCTCCTCTTCCTCCTCCACAAAACTAACCTCCTCTTCCTCCTCTACAAAACTACCATTCTTTTCCTCCTCCACAACACTACCCTCCTCCTCCTCCTCTACAACACTACCCTACTCTTCCTCCTCCACAACACTACCCTAGTCTTCCTCCTTTACAACACTACCCTCCTCCTCCTCCTCCACAGCACTACCCTCCTCTTCCTCCTCCACAGCTCTACCCTCCTCTTCCTCCTCTACAACACTACCCTCCTCTTCCTCCTCCACAACACTACCCTCCTCTTCCTCCTCCACAAAACTAACCTCCTCTTCCTTCTCCACAACACTACCCTCCTCTTCCTCTTCTACAACACTACCCTCCTCTTCCTCCTCCACAACACTACCCTCCTCTTCCTCCTCAACAACACTACCCTCCTCTTCCTCCTCCACAGCACTACCCTCCTCTTCCTCCTCCACAACACTACCCTCCTCTTCCTCCTCAACAACACTACCCTCCTCTTCCTCCTCCACAGCACTACCCTCCTCTTCCTCCTCCACAGCACTACCCTCCTCTTCCTCCTCCACAAAACTAACCTCCTCTTCCTTCTCCACAACACTACCCTCCTCTTCCTCCTCTACAACACTACCCTCCTCTTCCTCCTCCACAACACTACCCTCCTCTTCCTCCTCAACAACACTACCCTCCTCTTCCTCCTCCACAGCACTACCCTCCTCTTCCTCCTCCACAAAACTAACCTCCTCTTCCTTCTCCACAACACTACCCTCCTCTTCCTCCTCAACAACACTACCCTCCTCTTCCTCCTCCACAGCACTACCCTCCTCTTCCTCCTCCACAACACTACCCTCCTCCTCCTCCTCTACAACACTACCCTACTCTTCCTCCTCCACAACACTACCCTAGTCTTCCTCCTTTACAACACTACCCTCCTCCTCCTCCTCCACAGCACTACCCTCCTCTTCCTCCTCCACAGCTCTACCCTCCTCTTCCTCCTCCACAGGACTACCCTCCTCTTCCTCCTCCACAGCACTACCCTCCTCTTCCTCCTCCACAGGACTACCCTCCTCTTCCTCCTCCACAGCACTACCCTCCTCTTCCTCCTCCACAGGACTACCCTCCTCTTCCTCCTCCACAGCACTATCCTCCTCTTCCTCCTCAACAACACTACCCTCCTCTTCCTCCTCCACAGCACTACCCTCCTCTTCCTCCTCCACAACACTACCCTCCTCTTCCTCCTCCACAGGACTACCCTCCTCTTCCTCCTCCACAACACTACCCTCCTCTTCCTCCTCCACAAAACTAACCTCCTCTTCCTTCTCCACAACACTACCCTTCTCTTTCTCCTCCACAACACTACCCTACTCTTCCTCCTCCACAACACTACCCTCCTCTTTCTCCTCCACAACACTACCCTACTCTTCCTCCTCCACAACACTACCCTACTCTTTTTTTCTCACGATCTTCTCCATCACCATGCATAGCATACAAGTCAAGGACACTGGCCTGTAGTTCAGTGTCTCTTGCCTGTCGCCCTTTTTGTATATTGGGACCACATTTGCCGTCTTCCATATATCTGGTTGGTCTCCCGTCTCAAGTGACCTACTATACACTATGGAGAGTGGCAAGCAAAGTGCCTCTGCACACTCTTTCAGTACCCATGGTGAGATCCCATCTGGACCAACAGCCTTTCTAACGTCCAGATCCAGCAGGTGTCTCTTGACCTCCTCACTCGTAATTTCGAACCCTTCCAAGGCCGCCTGGTTTACTTCCCTTTCTCCTAGCTCAGTGACCTCACCTTGTTCTATTGTGAAGACCTCCTGGAACCTCTTGTTGAGTTCTTCACAAACCTCTCTGTCATTCTCTGTATACCTGTCCTCGCCTGTTCGAAGTTTCAATACCTGTTCTTTCACTGTTGTTTTCCTTCTGATGTGACTGTGGAGTAGCTTTGGTTCGGTCTTGGCTTTGTTTGCTATATCATTTTCATAAATTTTCTCTGCTTCTCTTCTCACCCTGACGTACTCATTCCTGGTTCTCTGGTATCTCTCTCTGCTTTCTGGTGTTCTGTTATTCCGGAAGTTCCTCCACGCCCTTTTGTTCAGTATCTTCGCTTCCATACATGCCCTATTATACCATGGATTCTTTTGTTGCTTCTCGGATTTTTCCCTTTGGGCCGGGATGAACCTGTTTACTGCCTCCTGACACTTTTGGGTAACATAGTCCATCATACCCTGTACAGACTTATCTCTGTGGTCTGTGTCCGAAGGTATTTCACTTAGGAAACTTCTCATCTGTTCATAATTTCCCTTTCGGTATGCCAGCCTTTTGATTCCTAGTTCTTTTTGGTGGGAGATAAGTCCTAGCTCTACCAGGTACTCAAAGTTCAATACACTGTGGTCACTCATTCCCAAGGGCACTTCCATCTTAACTTCCCTTATATCCCACTCATTTAGGGTAAATATCAAATTAAGCATTGCTGGTTCATCTTCTCCACTCATTCTTGTTGGTTCTTTGATGTGCTGGCTTAGAAAGTTTCTTGTTGCCACGTCTAGCAGCTTAGCTCTCCATGTTTCTGGTCCTCCATGCGGGTCTCTGTTCTTCCAATCTATCTTCCCATGGTTGAAGTCTCCCATAATTAGTAGTCCAGATGGTAGATAATTAGTAGAGTCCTGCTAGCAACAGAAGCTGCTCTTTCTATTATGTTAATAGTGGCCATGTTGTTTCTATCATATTCCTGTCTAGGTCTTCTGTCATTTAGTGGAGGATTATACATGACTACGACTATAATTTTTTTCCCTCCATTTGTTACGGTACCTGCTATGTAGCCACTGAAACCTTCACAGCCCTGAATATCCATCTCCTCAAAATTCCAGCCTTTTCTTACCAGCAGAGCTACACCACCCCCCACCTCTTCCTTCCCTCTCTTTCCTCATAACATAATAGTCCTGTGGGAACACTGCATTTGTTTTTATCGTTTTCTCAGGCTCTGGCTCGAGCTCTGGCTCTTTGGTCTCACCTCTCAACCATCAATCAACTGGTGTACAGATTCCTGAGCCTACTGGGCTCTATCATATCTACATTTGAAACTGTGTATGGAGTCAGCCTCCACCACATCACTTCCTAGTGCATTCAATTTACTAACTACTCTGACACTGAAAAAGTTCTTTCTAACGTCTCTGTCGTCTCTTTCTTGCCTTACTTCCCTACTGGTAATCTCAAACTCTTCCAGTGGTTCATGGTTAGCTATTCCCTCACTTACCTCTAGAATTTCTCCTTGCTCTAAGGTGAAGACCTCCTAGAATTTCTTATTCAATTCCTCACACACTTCCTTGTCATTTGTAGTGAATCCTTCCGCCCCTATCCTTAATCTCATAACCTGTCCCTTTACTGTTGTTTTTCTCCTAATGCGGCTTCGCAACAATTTAGGCTGAGTCGTTGCCTTCATTGCGATGTCATTTTCGTATTGTCTTTCTGCCTCTCTTCTCATCCTGACGAATTCATTCCTGGCATTCTGGTATCTTTCTCTGCTCTCCAGAGTCCTGTAATTCCTATAGTTTCTCCATGCCCTTTTACTTTGCTGCTTAGCTAGCCTACATCTCTGATTAAACCATGGGTTTCTCATTTTCATTTCTCTGTTTTCCTTTTGGACTGGGACAAACTTGTTTGTTGCGTCCTTGCACTTCTGCGTGATGTAATCCATCATATCTTGGGCCGTCTTTCCCCTGAGCTCTGTTTCCCATGCTATATCTGTGTGTGTGTACTCACCTATTTGTACTCACCTATTTGTGCTTGCGGGGGTTGAGCTTTGGCTCTTTGGTCCCGCCTCTCAACTGTCAATCAACTGGTGTACAGATTCCTGAGCCTACTGGGCTCTATCATATCTACATTTCAAATTGTGTATGGAGTCAGCCTCCACCACATCACTGCCTAGTGTATTCCATCCGTTAACTACTCTCACACTGAAAAAGTTCCTTCTAACGTCTCTGTGGCTCATGTGGGTACTCAGTTTCCACCTGTGTCCCCTTGTTCGCGTCCCACCAGTGTTGAATACTTTATCCTTGTTTACCCGGTCGTTCTAAGGATTTTGTAGGTTGTGATCATGTCTCCCCTTACTCTTCTGTTTTCCAGTGTCGTAAGGTGCATTTCCCGCAGCCTTTCCTCGTAACTCATGCCTCTTAGTTCTGGGACTAGTCTAGTGGCATGCCTTTGGACTTTTTCCTGCTTCGTCTTGTGCTTGACAAGGTACGGGCTCCATGCTCGGGCAGCATACTCCAGGATTGGTCTTACATATGTGGTGTACAAGATTCTGAATGATTCCTTACACAGGTTCCTGAACGCGCGCGCGTGTGTGTGTGTGTGTGTGTGTGTGTGTGTGTGTGTGTGTGTGTGTGTGTGTGTGTGTGTTTGTGTGTGTGTGTTGTTACGGTGCCCTCTCCTATTTCTTTCGTTTGCCGGCTTAAAGAGTCATATCAGCTCTCCCTACTGATTCTCTGAGGTTCAGGGAGTCTATTGATATATGTGGCGACCAGACCGGCTGCCAGTTAAGGGAAGGAAGTTATATTATAAGTTGTAAATAAAGGAAAATTGGTGCCCTTTTATAAAATGAAACAGTATCCCCTACGGCAGATATGACCTTTTGGAAGGGACATTGCCGATCGCGGATTGGCCGACGTGGGTCGCGGGCGACCAATCAGGGCCCGCCATGACGTCACCGAGTGCCCCGGGCGGCGCCAATGTCAGAGTGGTTCTGACCTTGGAAGCGACAGGACGCGCCTCGGTCTGCTCTCAAGGATTGGAGGCTCTGCAAGCCTTGTTCAGTGGATTGAGCTGGCCATCGCAGCCCATCATAGTTATTGGAGACCCTGCGCTTCTGGGAAGCAAAAGAGGAACCAAGTTCAGTGAGCAGAGAAGTGCCAAACTTGGAAAATAGTCGGCGACGACGCTGGGCGGCGCCGCTGGCTGGACGTTGAGGTCTGGAAGGTGGGCGGGCAGGCCTAGCTGTGACTGTGGTCACATCCACTGAGAATCTTGGAAGGACGACACCGTGCCTAGGACAAGGAGCAATGCCTTGTGGGAGAGGCGAGTGTGGGGAAAATAGTGATTAGCTCAGCGCCCATCGATGAACCAGGATTGGGGTAGCTGAATCTCAGGGATTGGAACGGCGACGACGCGAAGGCTCCACGACACCTGAGGACCTGTGGAACGTCCTGGATCGTCAAGGATCGACCCAAGGAAGCGTGGGAACCTCACACCATCGAGGGACAGGCGTCGTGAGCCAGGAATGTAAGGTAGATCATTTTCCCTCCCATTACCCCTTGTATGAGTAGGCTAGTTAGGCCACAATATTTACTTGTGTATGTGGCAGCAAGACTTTATTACTTTAATAGTAGAATAGACTGCAAGGCAGCTTGAGTCCAGGACTGTCAGAGAGGACAGTGTGTATGGATGGCAGGACAGTGAAGAAGAGGTGCCGACGTGGTGAAGAGGCCCTCCTGTGAGAGTGTGAGACTCCTGTCTTCCTGCCCAGTTGAAGGAGTGTTGGAGGTCGTGGAAGAAGAGGCTGACGATCTCCAGACTCATTATCCATGTTTCCATATTCATGTATTACTTGTGATTGTGTGTGTGTCTTCATGTAATTTGCATCAGTAAAGCCACACATTTTATTACTGTGTTTGAGTGTGCCTCCATTTATGATATTTCTCTATGAGCATACATTTCTGGCTACAAACAATATATAATACACCCACTGAACTGCATTGCTGGGGTGCAGATATAATAACCCAGCTGGCGACCTTGCTAAGAGGAAGATAGAGAAGACAGGCGGGAAAGGAGTTCCTGCAACCTTTTTTTTTTGTCTGGCAGGCAAGACTCAGGGAGGTTATGGTTATAGGTAAGCCTGAGTCTTCCTTCACTCCCCCACGGGTCTAGGCCGGAACTGTTAACAGCAGTTTCCCCGTGTTTGACTGAAGGGCTTCCAGGGTGAATCAGTGGCACCCCTTTGTGGTGGAAGCAAAGACCTGCGGAGGTGGGCATTGTTGGTCCTCTCCCGTGTGACCAGGGAGGCTCCAGTGGATCCCGGGAGTCGGAGGGGCTGAGTATTTGGGTCTTTTGAGCCCCTAGCAGCCGAGTGTTAGCAGAGCCCCGGACCACCCCACCCCCACGTGACAGTGTGTGTGTGTGTGTGTGTGTGAGTGTGTGTGAGTGTGTGTGTGTGTGTGTGTGTGTGTGTGTGTGTGTGTGTACTCACCTAGTTGTGTTTGTAGGGGTTGAGCTCTGGCTCTTTGGTTCCGCCTCTCAACTTTGTGTGTGTGTGTGTGTGTGTGTACTCACCTATATGTACTCACCTATATGTGCTTGCAGGATCGAGCATTGACTCTTGGATCCCGCCTTTCTAGCTATCGGTTGTTTACAGCAATGACTCCTGTCCTATTTCCCTATCATACCTAGTTTTAAAAGTATGAATAGTATTTGCTTCCACAACCTGTTCCCCAAGTGCATTCCATTTTTCTACTACTCTCACGCTAAAAGAAAACTTCCTAACATCTCTGTGACTCATCTGAGTTTCCAGTTTCCACCCATGTCCCCTCGTTCTGTTATTATTACGTGTGAACATTTGATCTATTTCCACTTTGTCAATTCCCCTGAGTATTTTATATGTCCCTATCATATCTCCTCTCTCCCTTCTTTTCTCTAGTGTCGTAAGGTTCAGTTCCTTCAGCCGCTCTTCATATCCCATCCCTCGTAGCTCTGGGACAAGCCTCGTCGCAAACCTCTGAACCTTCTCCAGTTTCTTTATGTGTTTCTTCAGGTGGGGGCTCCATGATGGCGCGGCATACTCTAAGACGGGTCTCACGTAGGCAGTGTAAAGCGCCCTAAAAGCTTCCTCATTTAGGTTTCTGAATGAAGTTCTAATTTTCGCCAGTGTAGAGTACGCTGCTGTCGTTATCCTATTTATATGTGCCTCAGGAGTTAGATTAGGTGTCACATCCACTCCCAGGTCTCTTTCTCGAATCGTTACAGGTTGTGTGTGTGTGTGTTGTGTGTGTGTGTGTGTGTGTGTGTGTGTGTGTGTGTGTGTGTGTGTGTGTGTGTGTCTGTGTGTGTGTGTGCGTGTGATTGTGTGAGTGTGAGTGTGAGTGGGAGAGTGTGGGTGGGGTGTGTGAAAAGAGAAGGGAGTCAGGGGACGAGTGTATGGAGGGAGGGGGGGGGGGTGTAGGCGGGGGGTTGGGGGGAGGGTAGGGTGTGTGTGTGTGTGTATGGTGAGGGGGGGGGGTACCTACGGGGGTCAGCCGGTGGCAGGAGGCAGGATGAAGGGAAGGATGGTGGGGGGGGGGGAAAAGAGGGATGGAGTGAGGAAGATGGAGGAAGGGAGGGAGGGACAGAAGGAGAGTGGGAGAGAGCGAGGGAGAGGGGGGAGGAAATTGAATAAAGATGTGTGTGTGTACTCACCTAATTGCGCATGCGGGGGTTGAGCTTTGGCTCTTTGGTCCTGCCTCTCAACCGTCAATCAACTGGTGTACAGATTCCTGAGCCTACTGGACTCTATCATATCTACATTTGAAACTGTGTAAGGAGTCAGCCTCCACCACATCACTTCCTAGTGCATTCCATTTATTAACTACTCTGACACTGAAAAAATTCTTTCTAACGTCTCTGTGGCTCATTTGGGTACTAAGTTTCCACCTGTGTCCCCTTGTTTGTGTCCCTCCTGTCCTGAAGAGTTTGTCTTTGTCAACCCTGTCAATTCCCCTGAGAATTTTGTAGGTGTTTATCATGTCTCCCCTTACTCTTCTGTTTTCCAGGGGTATGAGGATCAGCTCCTTTAGCCTTTCCTCGTAGCTCATTCCTCTCAGTTCCGGAACGAGCCTGGTGGCATACCGCTGAATCTTCTCTAACTTTGTCTTGTGTTTAACTAGATATGGACTCCAGGCTGGAGCTGCATACTCCAGCATTGGTCTTACATAAGTAGTATACAGGGTCCTGAACGATTCCTTATGCAAGTTTCTAAAGGCAGTTCTTATGTTGGCCAGTCTAGCAAATGCCGCTGATGATATTCTTTTAATGTGGGCCTCTGGGGACAGGTTCGGTGTAATATCAACTCCCAGATCTTTTTCTCTATTTGATTCTAGCAGGATTTCACCTCCCAGATGATACCTTGTATTCAGCCTCCTGCTCCCTTCGCCTAATTTCATTACCTTACACTTTCCTGAGTTAAATTTAGCAGCCATTTCCTATACCATTTCTCCAGTTTGTCCAGGTCATCCTGTAGTCTCTGTCTATCTTCATCCGTTTTGATTCTTCTCGTAATTTTTGCATCATCAGCAAACATTGAGAGGAACGAGTCTATACCCTCCGGAAGATCGTTTACATATATTAGAAACAGGATGGGTCCAAGTACTGAGCCCTGTGGGACTCCGCTGGTGACATCTCGCCACTCTGATGTCTCCCCCCTCACCGTTACTCGATGTTTCCTGTTGCTTAAGTACTCCCTTATCCACTGGAGCACCTTACCTTTTACTCCTGCCTGATGCTCCAACTGTTTTAACAGCCTTTTATGGGGTACTGTGTCAAAGGCTTTTTGGCAGTCCAGGAAAATGCAGTCGGGCCACCCTTCACTTTCCTGCCTAATTTTTGTTGCCTTGTCATAGAATTCTATTAAACCTGTGAGGCACGATTTACCATCTCTGAACACCTGTTGGTGGTGTGTTACAAAGTTATTTCCCTCCAGATACTCTACGAACCTTTTCCTCACGATCTTCTCCATCACCTTGCATGGTATACAAGTTAGGGAAACTGGCCTGTAGTTCAGTGCCTCTTGCTTGTCACCCTTCTTGTATATTGGGACTACGTTAGCCGTGTTCCTACTTTCTGGTAAATCTCCTGTTTCCAGTGACCTGTTATACACCATAGAGAGTGGTACACTTAGTGCTTCTGCACCTTCCTTTAGTATCCATGGTGAGATTCTGTCAGGCCCAACAGCCTTTGTCACATCCAGCTCCAACAGACACCTTTTGACCTCATCACTGGTGAGGTCAAATTCCTCCAAGGTTGCTTGGTTTGCCTCCTCCTCATTCAGTGCAGGGGCTTCTCCTTGTTCTATTGTAAAGACCTCCTGGAATCTCTTGTTGAGTTCTTCACACACCTCCTTGTCATTCTCTGTGTATCTGTTCTCCCCTTTTCTCAGTGTCATCACTTGTTCCTTCACTGCTGTTTTCCTCCTGATGTGGCTGTGGAGCAGCTTTGTTTGGGTTTTGGCTTTACTCGCTATGTCATTTTCAAACTGTCTCTCTGCTTCCCTCCTCACCCTGAGGTACTCTTTTCTGGCCCTCTGATATCTCTCCCTGCTCTCCGGTGTTCTGTTATTTCTGTACTTTCTCCATGTTCTTTTACTCAGTTGCTTCGCTGCCATGCATTCCTGGTTAAACCATGGGTTTTTCTGTTGTTTTCGTTTTTCTCCTTTTGAACGGGGATAAACCTGTCTGCAGCTTCCTGGCACTTCTGGGTGACAAAATCCATCATGTCCTGCACATTCTTGTCTCTAAGTTCTGTTTCCCATGGTATTCCCCTGAGGAAGTTCCTCATCTCGTCATATTTTTCTCTTCGGTAAATCAGTCTTTTTCCCTCTACTCCCATCCTTGGATAGGTTATCCCTACCTCCACCAAGTACTCAAAGGTCAGTACACTGTGGTCACTCATTCCTATGTGGGCTTCAACTTTGACTTCCCTTATTTCTGACTCATTCAGGGTGAATATCAAGTCGAGTCCAGCTGGTTCATCATTGCCTCTCACTCTTGTGGGTTCCTTGACGTGCTGGCTCAGAAAGTTCCTAGTGTGTGTGTGTGTGTGTGTGTGTTTGTGTGTGGGGTGGATGGTGTATGGTGGTGGGGGGATTGGCGGTGTGATCTTTTGATTCTAAGGTGACAGAAACTAGTACCTACATGAGCCGTATTCGTCAAGATTCTTTACTTTCTTTAGCTAGTATCCAAGACTACTTGTTATACTAAAAACACTGTACACACAAAACCACAAACACTGGAGTGTGTGTATGGGGAGGTTAGGGGGATAGATATTGGGAGGAAGGGAAGAGGAACAGAAGAGATCTATTTGTGTATGTTTAATGGGGGAGAGGGAGAAGGAGGAGGGTGAGAAATTGGAGGTATGGTCAGTTGTCCAACAGTTGTCAACTAAGTGTCAAAGGCCGCTATCTAGCCAGTTCCCATAGGGTAGTGTTTTGGGTAAGATGGGGTGGGAAAGAAGGGGGTGGGGGGAAGGGTATCCTGTTGCTGGCGTGATGTTTCACATACGTAAAAACCATTTCGTATTTTGATTTACTCCATCCCTTTACTGTGTGTGTGTGTGTGTGTGTGTGTGTGAGTGTGTGTGTGTGTGTGTGTGTGTGTGTGTGTGTGTATGTGTGTGTGTGTGTGTGTGTGTGTGTGTGTGTGTGTGTGTGTGTGTGTGTGTGTGTGTGTGTGTGTGTGTGTGTGTGTGTGTGTGTTTGCTTGTGTGTGTGTGTATTTGCTTGTGTATGTGTTTGCTTGTGAGTGTGAGTGTCACGAGGGTCTCCTATGTGTCACACTTCTACCCGGAATGAGCCACTTTGTGAGTCTAAATGTATATGATAAACTGAACAAGATTTCTCTTATAATTAACCTTACTGTACATCAGTTAACTGACAGGAGCAGGCAGCACTCACCGGCCAAAACCGTCCCGCTCACCCAACCTTGTGAGTTTATAATGATGTCCTTATGTCGTGGGCCTCGGTGGATTCGTCGTCTCTCCACGTGGTTTGGAGTCCCACTCTTCCACTGAGTGCCAGTGGATCGGTGCTGGTGGTTGTTTCAGTATGCTGTATCCTTTCGCCTGTTGTGTTACCGTTCACTAATTTACTGTATAACTGTTCTCTATAGCCCAATTATACCTTGATACAAATATGTAAACATCGGCCTCGTGGCCCTGTGTGGTGACTCTCCATACAAGCTTAGTGGTTCGCTATGGTGAACACAAAAGTAAATATTTATATATAACGTGTATATAGAGTGTAATAACAGCAAAAGGAGTATGTTGGGAGGAGCCATTTTGGTGAGGAAGGGAGTGAGGCTGTCGTCTGCTGGCTGGTGTGTGACATGTCATGCCATGTATTGTGGCAACTATGCTGTTTGGACACCATACCAGCCTAGTTGTTCAATTATGGTGTATAAAAGATTAAGATACTTATATAAAACGTGTGGATATAGTTTAATTAATGCACAAACAGTATTGTGGGAGGAGGAATGCTGGCGAATATGGTGTTGAAGGAGTGAGGGAGATGGCGTCTGCTGGCTGGGTCTGGCAGTTCACTCTTGTTGTTTGGACTCACCATTCCAGTTTTGTGGTTCGCTATGGTGGACACAAATGTATATACCTATATATAACCTGTGTGTATATATAGTGTAATAACAGTAAAAGGATATGCTGGGAGGAGACATTTTGGTGAGGGAGGTGTTAGTGTGGGAGGGAGTGAGGCTGTCGTCTGCTGTGTCACTTGTCATGCAGATTCTTGTGGCCACTATGTTGATTGGACATCATACCAGCTTTGTTGTACAATTATGTTGAATAAAACATGTAGATACGTATATATAACGTGTGTGTGTATATAGCGTATTAACAGCATAAACAGTATAGTGGGAGGAGGATTTTTGGTGAGTGAGGTAGCATGGTCTGCTAGATGTGGTATTGGCGGCCACTATATTGTTTGGACACCATACCAGAATAGTAGTACATTTGGTTAACACATTTTTATTATATAAATATAACACATTACACACTATTGAATTTTATTACTGCAAAAAAGTGAGAAAAAATCAGAGACATTGAAATAATTAGGTAATAATGTCGTTGTGTCAACTGTTGCCTGCCGCGAGGTAGAGAAGACTATCAGAGGACGCTTACTCTGTCAACGCTTTAATTTTGCCAGACTTTACCGCTTTATTGCAGCCAAAATATGTCACTTACTATTTGATTTTGATTTTCCCATGATCAGGGAACACAAATGAGCATTTTTATATGATGAAACAAAAGTTTTTAATAATATAATTTCTTGCGCCTGGTGGTGTTGAAGGCTATTAAGGCAAGCGCCTCCCAGGGGTTATTGATTAAGTCTACCGTATAATTATGGTAAGATTTAAATATAAAACCCACCAAAATGTGTGAAGGGAAGTTTACTGGTGAAAAAAGTTATAAAATGCACTCTGCTGAAATGTAATATATACAATTATTTAATTTTATAATTATTAATCAAATCAATTACAGGTAGATTTCCCCCAAATAATTTATGGACCTTCGAACTGGATGAACCAGAAATGCTACACTGGTTCATCATATACAGAAATTACTGGATCTTGAGCAACAAATATAATTTACAAGCCTTTGAACCTAGATGGGTACTTAATGATCCTAGATCACACTGGTCCATCAAATTAAATAAACCAGTCCAATGAATCAATAATATATTAAACACATATCGCCAGTCATAGACTGGTCAGTAGCCAAGACTCACAGCCGTTTCGTGGAGCTTATCCACCAAATTCGTGGAGTGTGATATCCATGAAGTTTTATCACATAAATTAAATAAAACCAAATTGTGGCTTTATTTTTACAGAGTTTATCTACTAGATTGTGGTGCTTAATTTCGCGAAAAGTCACTAATAAAATAATTATTACTACCAAAATAACACCGGTGGTTAATGAGAGGCTACCAACAACAATTGTGTATATTATTTATCTAAGAACAAAAGTATTTAAAATATAAACTAAAACTCCAATTAAAATATTTTGCACTTTGTGTCTATTACACAATATTCTAGTAGCTAGATCCCAACCCCTTTTAAGGGAAGCATTTTACCATTGACTAGTGTTGTTGGAAATTTCCAACACTAATAAACTACTATTGTATTATAATAAATCATTAGCATTATATACTAACTACAGTAGTTACTAATTTCACTAACGGTAGTGTCAACATAAATTAACCATTGCATCTGCGTATTAATGCTAGAATTCTCATGAAATCAAGTAGCAACATTGCGTCAGATAATGTCCAGTTAGACACATTTATTACCAATGGATTAGAGAATTGAATGTGGTTCTCTAAAATTATCAGTATGCCGTGTAATAATTACCTACGGATAATATAACTCCCAATAATCTAAAACCGAGAGTTATTAACTGAAATAGTTATGTAGTAGCAGTTTTCTCTGTTACGTGTGAATGCCATGGAGAAAATAAATTCTTCTCCATTTCTCGTTTAACACAATAAAACGAGAATATGATAATATTTAAATCCCTACAATTGCAACCCAGTTCTCGTTAACGTATTACATCCATAATTGCGCGGAAAAGAATTATTCGTGATTAATAATTTCTGTGGTGAATGCGAGAGACGGGTTGAGGAAGGCAGCGACGCCATTGTGCGAGAGAAGGCATCCCTGGCGTAAAGAGTGGGGAGACACGTGGTAGTGACTGGGGAATTTATCGGCAAGAATTACGTTGATACTCGGTCAATAGTTAATAATTACTTATTAACGTGTTCTATAGTGCTCAGCCAGTTAATAACGTTTCAACAATTGAAGCCAAGACCCGTAATTACATGTACACGGCAGTGGACGCCAGGGACTGGCTGACGCGGTTTCGGCAGACCTCAGTATTTAATACGCTCATATTAAGTATATGTTTCTCGATTGATGCATCATCCTAGATTATATATTTGTGAGTAGTCTGTCGTCATATAGCGAGGATACCCAATATACAACGTTAGTAAAATTTCGACAAATTCCTCCGTTTTCATGAATATTGAAAATAAAACGTAGCCTATTCAAATGCTACTTAAATTTCACTAATTTCAGCATGTATACGAGGAGTCATCAAGTTGTTTCTCATCATTCGTGATATTCACCTCGAGTTCTTTCTTTGTGCAGATCCTGTGACCACGAGGACGAATGACGAAATGATGTTACAGAAATCGTCTTAAAGACATTTTTTCGTACAAATTTATTTAATATGATTATTGATTCTTATATAATTCCTGTAGAATCTTTACATTGAATAGATTATTACCAGAAATGATGATTGGTAATTAATGTGTTTTGCTCTGACTGTTGCTCAGTAATTCATGATCTTTAATATTCACAATTTGAGTTCTCATATTTTGAATCTATAGTAGTTTAGATTAATTATATCCTTTACTCAACAATGAACTGGTGGCGAACCACACTGGTTCCTAGATATATATGAATTTCTAGAAATACCCCCCAATGTAGGTCTTTGAGGCTCTGACTTTAATTAATTAATAATACATTCCATTCATTATTTCAAGTGATTATTCTCTTAATGATTATCCATAGACACTGGTTCTCTAGTGTTATTCTAATGATCACTTTTATAAGTTTTCCCTCTTTTCTCAAAAGTGGGTGGTCCTTCGATTTATTAAATCCAATAAGTAAATAATTGAATATATGAGTTAAGCCCCAGATATCTCACAAGTGTTGAACTAAATACTGATCAACCTAGTCCCATATATATTACCATAGCCTAGTGTTGTACTAAATATTGAACAACCTAACACCATTAATTAATTATGCAGGCCCTTATATCTGGTGGGATCAATACCAGCACAAGTTGTGTTGTGTATCAATAATTATTTTCATATTTTATATATATACCTATAATCATATCAACGTTTAGTATTAATGAGTGTCTCTGTACCAACTAAACACGATAAAGAAAGGCTAACTTGCAGTACTCCTACAGGGACACACCTATTTACTGGCAATCAGGGATAAAGAGATGCAATCACCTGTTCGACACACAAAGAAGACAAGTAGTAGTAAGGAGGGTATACAAAGTGGATATGCAGCTGGTGCCACCTGGAGGGCCAGATTTTACACATTATGAGTTAGTATGTTATTATGCCATATTTTATTATATATCATTTAAATACATTGCGCAATGGCAATATTCTTATGTCCCTTTGTACAAAAAACTGACAACCACTTTTTTTTCTCTCTCCTTTGTTTCTATTCGGATTTTGTTGTGACTTCTACATCTTGGAGAACGCATATCTGTCACTAAGCATGTGAAGTTGTAACGAAATTGGTCAACATGTTAAATCGCGCACCCCGCGCGTCACCCCCTCAACGATACGATTTGGGTCCCAGCGTTTCACGGGAGCGCGCGTTAATTCCGAAAAGTGTATACTCTCTTCAACTTTGTCACCTCAATTCTCGTTCTACAAGATTAAATTTGGTATCATTGTGTTCGAAATAGAATTCTCTACAGCACTAAATGCATATAAACTCCAAAAGCCCGGCTAATTACCCGCAGCAAACAGAAAGTGCGAACGAGTTACCCAGGAGCACGCAAACCCGATAAAATGTTTTCGCTATTTTCACTCTGGTCACCTCAATTTTCGTTCTAGGTCTTTCATTTTGGTCTGAATGGTTCGCAATAGAATTCTCTAGAGTAACATTAGCATATAAAATAAAAAACCTGGTCACGCTCCAACCGCCGACGAGTTGAAGACGAGCCATGTGTTAGCCATGAGTGAGCGCTCAGACGCCTTCCAGCTACACTCCCAATTCCCGCCCACAAATGTTTAGTATTATTTCCTGGTGATAATCTCAATTTTCGTTTTACAGCGCTCATTTAGGTATGAAAATGTTCCTAATAGAATTCTTTAGATGGATAGTGCATATAAGGGCCAATTGAAGAACAACATTGCCTGTACAATACGGGAAAGTATGAAAAAAAAAATAATAACAATTTTTGTACTTACCACCTCAGTGTTGTGTGTTGAACATGACATGGGTTGAACATTTGTTTTATCCACTCCACCTGCTCCTGGAAAACGTTTCTTGCAGGGTCAACCCATGTTTTGTATAGGTGGAGTGGATGGTGGGCAAGCATTACTGCATGGTGCAGTAACTGTAGCATGGTGCAGGACACAATGCCACATCACACGTCTTGCACTTATAGTGTGTGTCCTTCCTTTTACCCGACAATTTGCACACACGACACCTCAGACGCTTCTGTATCTTTACTTGGGTATGGGACAAGTTTCTTTTGAGGCGGTATGGATTATCCACAATACGGGGTCTTGTTGCAGCAGAAGCACCACTAGTGATAATCACAGCCTCGTCTTCTGACTCAGACGATGAAGGTAAGTCTGCAGGTACAGGTGAAGTGAATAGTGGGCGCCTCACACCTGAAGGTCCTGCTGTTGGAGGTCTGGGTGTTGATGGTCCTGGTGTTGCAACATTGGCTCCAGTGGCATTGACATCAGCAGCATGTGGGATGTCATCATCTTCCTCAGGCCAGTTACTTGACTTATAGAACAATAGTGCAGCAATGACTTATTCATGGAAATGGAGTAATGTCAGTTTCCTTCTATCTGTTGTATAGTAGTTGCACATCACAAAAGCATTGTAGATAGCCATTTGCACAAAATAAAAGGTCATTTTTTTCGTCCATTTGTGTGTTTTCCTTGTGAAGTGATAATATTTGATCATTTGGTCAAAGTGATCAACACCTTTCATGTTTGTATTGTAGTCACAGATTGCATTCGGCTTGTTGACAGTTACCTGCTGCACTGAGGTTGTTCCATCACGATTCCGTACTCGTTTTCTGCGTTGAACCTGTTGTGTTTCTGCATTGTGGCAATTTGTTATGAGTGAAACAATTCGTTTATCTTTCCACAAAATTATGAAAGTATTGTCCTTGCGTTTGAATAAAGTTTTATCTACTGGCACTTTACCATTTGCTTGCATCTGAAGAGATTTAGGTGCACCACGCTGCAGTCTGAGGGTACCACAGGTGTATAACCCTACTTGAAGCAGTGCCTCACTCAATCTGACCGAATTGTAATAGTTGTCCATATATAAATGGTAACCTTTATCCTTCAGTGGTTCAATCAAGGCCATAAGTGTGTCAATCGTCGTTTTCCCAACTCCTGAATAGATTTGAAAATCATAAATGTAGCCACTGGTGGCTTCAGCTAGCATGTAGAGCCTTATTCCGTATTTATCTGGTTTATTGGGATTATAGGTCTTGAAAGATAGACGGCCACGCCATGGCATTGTCCCTTCATCCAAACTCAATTTTTTATTGGGAATGTATATTCTCTTTAATCTATTCAGGAGATATTGCATGAGTGAGCGAACTTTGATAAGTTTGTCAACTCCTTGGCCTGGTGGTATGGACTTATTGTTATAAACATGGAAATATTTAGCAATCATTTCAAATCGCTTACCAGTGATGAAGGTGTTGAAACATGGTATGTGCCAGAATCTGCCTGTTTGCTAATATATTCTAAGTCTTGGCAACGGGAAAATACCTATCAAGATCGTCAGTCCCAAATATCTAGCAATTTCTTTCACTGTCACTGGTTGCCATCTGTGCTTTGTCCTTTGCTCAGTACCTGCCTTACTTTGGGAAGCATATAAATTTGTTTCATAGGCAACATATTTCAGCAATTTTTGAGTCAGAAAGAGTTGAATGAAACCAAGAACAGTGGAAGGTACAGGAACAGTCAAGCCTGGTGTACCTGTAAAATTGTCCACAAAGGGTTCAGTATTGTCACTACACCATCCATCATCAGAATCTGTTGGTGCTGGGGTTCGTGTGGTACGTGTGGTACGTCTGGCTCTGGCACGAGCTCCAGTACCGCGCCGTGCACGAGTGGCGGTCTCGACGTCAGACTCCTCACTTTCATCACTATCAAAATCCTCATCGGCCGTTTCTGTTTCTAAATGTTCACTACTTGCATCAGTATCAATACCGACATCAGTTTCATCACTAGATGACCCAGACAAATCGTCAAATACAGCCTGAAACTTAGAGGGAGTTAGTCTCACATGCTTGTACTTCTCCTGTACACTACTCAGCTTCTGCTTTTCACGCCTTTCTTTCGCAATTTTCTTCCAGGAAGGGCCTTGTTCATGATCACTATCCATCGTGGAGTAAGCATAGATAGTTTTTAAAGCCGCAGTAAGAAATATAGCCACGGAAAATAACTGAAATGTTCACACGTTTGAGACGCGAGGGGAGGTGACACCGGTCACAACAGTGGAGCAAAAACAATGGGCCGACGGCGTGTGCCGCGCCGCCTGCGGGTCACTAGGCACAACAAAGAAAATGGGAAGACATCGGCGCGCATTTTAAACCCAGTCCCAAAAAAATCAGATAAAAACCTGATTTTTGGCGAATTTTTAAAGCGGATGACGCAATGCTGCGTCATCCCCGGCATTACAGACAGTAAACGGATGACGCAATGCTGCGTCATGCCCGGGTGAAAGTGTAATATTAATAATGTTATATAACATATATAACAAAATAATAGGTGGCAGAATTTGTGACTAATTTTTTGGGGCAGATATATTTACAGATTTCAGATTCTATTATCTTTGTCTCATAAGGTTGTATTGATGAATGAGGAACATATTAGGGTCTTATTACTTTTATATGGGCAATAGTTTCCACAATATATATGTTTGTTAGAAGAACATAAGAATGAAGGTAATTACAGAAGGCCTTTTGGCCCATATGAGGCATCTCCTATTTATGTCCACCCAGTCTCATACATATATATGTCGAACCTACTATTAGACAGTTAAGGAGCACAGTGTCTGTTATACAGTTATCCCTAACGTATAACTATATATTTTTTTTTTTGGAGGGGGGGGGGGGAAGTAATGTAAATATGGTGAGAATCGGTCAGAAGCTGAATTTTTTATCAGGTCTCAAATTTAAAATTCCTGTTTTAGAGATAATTAAAGTTGAAGTTATTGAAAATGAATAATTCGAATAATGCTAAGGTATATGGATGCCTTAGAATTAAGAACTTTGCACATAGTGTGTAAATATGGTGGGAATCGGACAGAAGCTTAATTTTTTACCAGGTCTCATATTTGAAATTCCGGTTTTAGAGATAATTGAAGTTGAAGTTATTGAAAATTAATATGGTAGTTCTAATTAAAGAATTTTCTTGTATGTTTTAGTAAACATTTCTTGGGATTTGTACTCGAGTGTGTGAAAGTTATAGGTCAATATGTGTTTAGTTGAAGTTTAGGTTTATGAAAAATCAATTCAAATGAGATTGTTGAACAGACAACTGTGCACTTTATATGTAAATATGGTTAGAATAGATCAGAAACTCGATATTTTTATGCTTATTACAGTTGAAACTCTATTTATAGTCATAATTGAAGTTGAAGTAATCGACAATGAATAATGTAGTATTCATTAATTTTCTAGTATGTTTTAATAAGCATTGTTTAATATTCATACTCAAATATGTGAAAGTTGTCGGTCAATATGTGTTGAAATAATGTCAAGAAAAAATAACCAAAAAAAACAAATATAAAGGTAATTATAATAATTAAAATGATATAGGGGATATATTTAGGGATCTACTTTATGTAAGTGAAAAGTCCTGATCTTGTCCCTAATCATCGAAACCACCAAAAGAGGCAAAGAAAACTAAGCTTGAAATCTGTGAAAAAGTAAGCCCAAAAAAATCAAAGTTCTGCAAGTTGTAACTGATTTATTTGTTGACCAATTTAATTTTATCTTCACATAGGTTGGACGGTTATACACTCTCCAGGATGTAGAGGTTACACCAAAATTTGATAATAAACAAAGGAGAAAAAAAAAGAAAAAAGAAATTTCCCCTAAAAAAAAATATTTGGGGACATTGGTGCAAGTAACAGATATTAACATTGGGCAATGTATTTATATGATGTATAGCAAAATAGAGCAAAATAACATACTTACTCCTTACTATGTGTGTTGTTATGTATTACGTAGCAATGATATAATGGCACCAGCTGCATATCCTCCTAGTGGAAACTTCTAACTATTTTTCTTCTTATTTGTACGTCGGACAGGTGCTTGTATCTCTTTATTACTGCATTATTCTTCAGTTCCTGTTATTAGGAGCTGTTCCCCTTATCAACAAAACGTTCTTCGGTTTAAAAAATTCGTCTAAAATAAATTTCTGAAAATATTTTAATGAAACTTTCACGACACTGAAGATAATAAGTTAGATATTTGTTTAACATTTATAAGTAATTTTTACATAATTCGTTTATTTTTCGCTTCTTGACCCCTAAGGCTGAGCAGCCTACGGGTTTATGTACAATAACCTCGAAGGAGGTAGTATTTTAGCCTGGTGATATAAAACTGACCCTTGGCTACTATCGTTAGTAATTGCTCAAGATTATCAGCAAGTACCCTACTTACATTAGGAACAATATAATAGGCCCTTTAAATTCCAACCAAGCAGTCAACACAGCTGATCTAGAAACAAAACTGAAAAGGACCCAAAACGACTTAAGGGTCACTTAACAAGGCAGATTAATAAATGCCATGATCTGTCACAACAAACTCCAGTTGAACATATTAAACTAGAAACCTACTTGCAAGTTGTAACAAGTAGAGCAAGTCAAACGCCAAATAGAAAGTATTTAGCTGAATTTGCCAACACCAATGCAAATACTGGTGTATTATATGGTATTATGGATGATCTGGCAAATTATGAGGATGACACTCAAGCCAGGTTAAATCCTTTTGTCAAATTAATTACCCAGAGTAAAGCCACAAAAAAAACTGCAACTAATACTACTCGTCCAGAAGTTAAACGACCTTCAGTCAGTTTACCCACATTCTTTGGAACTGAGGATGAAAATTGGGAAAACATCTGGAATTAATTTGTTGATGCTGTGGATTCTAAACCCAAAATTCTTAAAACTACCAAATTCACATACCTACGCAGTCAACTTAAAGGTGAAACTGAAAAGGTGGTAACAAATTTAACCCTAAATAGTGACAGCTATGATCTTGCAGTTTAGCTCCTTAAAGATAATTATGATAACACAGAGCGAGCTGTCACACATTTAGTTTAAAAATTTTTGACTTGCCCCCAACTAATGAAACCACTGACTAACTCCAAGCCTTCAGATTGTAGCTTGAATCATTACAAAAAGCACTCAGCCTTAAAATTAAGGTTGATATAAATAGTGCTGAGTGGTTAACTAAAGTTAACGTATGATGTAAATAACCCAGTGAGACTATGGATAGGTTGAGTTCCCTGTATAGCTTATATTCTCTGACAGTTCAAGAGATTACAAAAGGTTTACGCTCTGTTGTAGAATGACAGCGAGCAAATACAGATAGTAAACCAACAACCAAACCCTCGTTAATCACCAATAATAAACCACAGAGTATACCCAGTACTGTAACTAAACATAAAACATTTAACTCCTCTCCACAAGGGAAATTTGGCAGTGTGGGCACATATGCATTGCGGTCCCTCAAAGTCTTGTAGCGAGTAGATTAGGTCACTCATATACTAGCTCCAAACTCATTAGCTTAATGAGAGAGTAGCACAACTCTCAGTAGCACTAATGACTAAATTCAAACCTTTTCTCTAATTACAGTTAACATTCCTTCCAACCTATTGGAGGATGATGAGGGGAGGTGTGGTCTAAACATATAAGCGATCGAGAAGCGAATAATCATGAGAATAATTTCCACAGTGATTCAGTTAACTTCAGTTCATACGCTTGAGAGTTTCCAAACACTTTCTACCTCAAGAATGTAGTACTCGACATATTCAGTTCTAACCGACCCCAAGACGCTTCAACTTCGATACAGAACAGACAGTAAACTCAGACTGCATCGAACTCTGTGTCAAAGCCAAAGCATCTTGGGGTCGGTTAGAACTGAATATGCCGAGTACTACATTTTCGAGGTAGAAAGTGTGTGGTAACTCCCAAGTGTATGTAGTGAAGTTAACTGAATCACTGTGAAAATTGTACTGATGATTACACACGTCCTGATAGCTTATATGATTGGACTACACCTCATCTAAACCTAATCCAATAGGTTAGAAGGAATGTTAACTGTATTTACGGAAATGATTTGAGTTTAGTCATTAGTGCTACTGAGAAATGTTCTTCTCTCTCATTAAGCTCATGAGATTGGAGCGAGTATATTATTGGCATAATCTACTAGCTACAGTCTACAGTTACTGTTTCACCCAAGGTGGTGACTCCCAAAGGTGCTGTAGGCTGGATTACATGTTTATTCTGTAATGAAGAACATTCCATATACCACTGCACTAATTACCTTGACCGTACTACACGTGTAAAGCGACTCAAGGAATTGCATAAATGCACTAAGTACCTCAGGTTGTTTAACACCGATACCTGTACAACCCAACTGCAAACCTGCAACAGATGCGATAAAGGGCAACACTACTCAGTACTGTGTGGGGACATAAAATTAAAGTTCCCAAAGCCAAGGTGGAGGAAGAGGCTTCCATCACCGTCCTGTTCTGCAAAGAACGAAAGGATATAAGTGCCGTGTCGACAAAGTCTAAGAAAAATGTGACTGCTAACTGCCCACCTTATAATAAAAAAACAGTATGGCTGAGGTCAACACCCACGGATTTTTTGACCAATGGTCCCAAAAAACATTTGTCACCCAGGAAGTGGCAGATAACTTAAAATTGAAACCTTTTGCACAGGAAAAACTAAATATAACAGGGTTCCTGACCAACACAGGACCCCACGCCTGAAAGTGGTCCAACCATTAGTATATTTAGGCGGTTATGTGCGACCTGTACAAGCCATTGTAGTAGACAAAATCCCATCCGACCAATATGATCATGGTCTAGGGACAACAGCCAAATAATTACAAGAAAGGGGAATTAAGTTGCATGATAACAAAATCACGTCTGACCACCTCTTCAGCATTGGATTCCTTGTACGTTCAGAATATTACCATAAATTCTCACTAGACAATTCATCACTCTAAAGAGCAGGAAATGAACCTGTTACTGTCTGTGGGAGGCAATTTGCTCACTGGTTCAGTTTTGAGTTTGAAACAACCCACATCTTTAGACAACCAACATGTCAACCTAGAAGTGGTGGCGTTACTAGGTTGAGAACAGTCACCACTTAAATTCAGAGACTTGTCTCTGAAGATTCAGAGAATTCGGAGATCCCTCTTTACATAAATTATAAAATCTAGCCACCTTAGGGATCCTCCCTGAACAACCTAATCCAGATGACGACTGGATATACAATCAATACCTGGACTCATTTGTCTACTGGGACAACCAATACTGGGTCAGGTTACCATGGAAGCTGAATCATCTTTAGATGCCAGTAAATCATTTCACGACTTACTGGCATCAATTAAGGTCTTAGGTGTTGCACTTAAATAGTCAACCTGGGAACCTGAAATTGTACCAGGGCATAATACAACAACAACTCTATAACAAATTCATCGAAGTTGTAACCAATGATGGCCCCAAGGAAGGACACTATTGTTATGACCCCCAGGTACCCAAGTGAGGTAGATGCCTTGTGAGAGTTATTCTACCCACCTGACTATAGTTAGAAGTCTGGGAAAGGAACTGAATAGAGTAAACGTCGGTGAATTAGGACCGAAAAGAAAACCAGCAGAGGACAAGCATCTTATAGAAGTGAGAGTCAAAATGTCAAAATGTTTACATTTTGTTACGTGACGTGACGCAGATGGAAGTCGTAATGCGTCACTTGAGTTGCTACAGTCGTCAGGAATGGACGTACGTCGGATTCCTCCTGGGAAGAAGGAACAATATAGTTCCCAGTTTAGTGGATGAGTGAAGGCTACATATTACAAAGTGTGAGGGAAATGCCTGGGACGTCATAAGTCATTTCTCAGTGATCAGGAATAGTAATAGGGACGGCCGGAAGCCTACATGATGGTCGTATACTCTGTGGACCCTAATGTGTGTTATCCTTCGGGTGGAAGACAGTAAGCAGGTGTTTCTCTGTGAAGCCTGCCAGGCGACATCGTGCTCTCAAGACAAGACTGAGGGGAAGCTTCAAGAGACAGTCCAAAAGGATTTTGGTGGACGATCAAGCGTAGCGCCATTTTGGAGCGCCCAGGGCGAGTGTCGCCAGATCGTCACTTTCTGCACTGAGTGCACTTAATTAATTGACAGATAGTTTATTATTAATCGATCGTGTTCCTGGTGATAATAAGAGACGTTTACGAACATTTGTTAGATATTTAATGAAGATAGTAAGAATATATATAAGCAATTAGAGATGATGGGACATGTTGGAGGTGAGAGTGACGCATGCTTGCTCTCCGGAGGTCAGTGAGCGACCAAGCAGGGTTGCCAGATCCAAATTGCTGAAAGTAGCGAGCTGAAGGTCTAAAAGTAGCGAATTTGTAATAAGAGTAGCCCAATTTTTTGTTTAGTGACTAATACGGGTTTCAAAGTAATATATTCTAATATATAGAGTACATAAAACGATTTTAATTGTTTTGTTAATATTATCTCTGCATATATATATTTAATCAATATGATAATAGGATAACTTACCAATATTTACTGTATGAAGCATAATGGGTGTGGAGTCCTTCCATGTCTTTACAGTTGAAGATTACCAAGATCTTGATCTGCATCCACAACCTCGTTCTTGTATATTGCAGACTCATATTTAAACATTGACATGAGTGGTTCAAATGACGAGCAACAAGTTACATATTCTTAGAGATATGTTTTAATTCTCAAGATTGATGTCAAAAGCTCAAGTCCCATTCGATTTCTCAGTTTAGTTTTCACAGACGTTACTCTCGAAAATACCCGTTCAACCAGGACATTACTGATTTGCAAGCTGTATATTTTCAAGGCAAACTGGGCGAGGTCAATCAGTATAGAATCGCCAGCAGCGTTCTTAACAGTTATTGTCTTATTCTAAAGTGACGATTCAGATGTCGGAATTTGTCCCTCACAAATGTTGGACTAGTCAATGGTTAACAGTAGGCGCCGTTGACTTTCAATTTCACTAAGCTTAGATTGGTCAGCTAATACTAATGTTAGTTCTGAAAGTGGTGGCCGTATGTGGCTAAGGCATATGACAGGTAACAGATTTTTCACCTTTTTTATAGTTTCAACATTACTAAGAATACGAGAAAGAAGCTATTTGCAAGCTTTCACTAAAAAATTATCGCATCTTTCTTTAATATTTTGAAACTTGTCCTGGGTTATAAAATTGTTTTGTCTGTTAGTGGCCCGAAGTGTTGAAAATTCGTAACCAAAGTCAACTTTCTCCAGGGGCAGATACATAGAAATGTAGTCCAAATTAACATGAAGCTTTGCATGATGAGGATGCACGATTCTTCTGAGTATTCCAAGAGTGAATTTTTCTAAGACAGTGTGAAGGCTATACTGATCTGCTTCATCTTTTTGATAAAGTAAATTCATCCTTTCAAAATCATTTAGGATTGGTTTGAGACATGTGAAATATAGCCCATTGGAGGGATCAGCGTACATTGAAAATAGTTGCCTGCAACATATTTATCACAAGAGGAAAAAAGCTATTTGGTAATAAGTTGTTAAAGAATCCCACTGATCTAACAGCCGCTTTACACTACCACTCCTTGCCAACCATCGTCTTCCTGACAAAGGTATTAACTGTAAGGGATCTTTCCAATCATTTATCAATCTGGAAATTTCTAGATAACTTTCTCCCCTTAATGAAGATCTGTTTAACCAGGTGTAGCTTTTGGGATAAAGTATTAATGACAATTAAGGTTGGGAAATCTATGGCCCCTGGGGAGGATTGATTACCTTGCCTTGCGGTTACTTTTTCTTTCGAAGATTCCTAGTATCAATGCCCCCCGGGGCCGGTCTGGGACCAGGCCTCCTGGGGTAAGTGGTCTAGTCAGTCAGGCTGTTGGACGCAGCTGTGATTTGTACACATTATATTATTAAAGCATAAATAATAATCATTGAGTTTTTTAATATTAATAGCCCAAAGTAGCCCAACTTGCTTTTAAACTAGCCCAAAAAGTAGCAAGTAGCGAAATTAAAAATATGGGAGCGCGGGGTTCTCAAAAGTAGCCCAATTCGCTACTTGTAGCCCAATCTGGCAACCCTGCGACTTGGGGGCTTGGCCCCAGGGGTACGCCTCAAAGGTTGATTTCGGTGTGGACTCGCCTAGGAATGGGGGAGGACCCATCTCAGAAAGACCGGTAAGGAGATGTCGGATGGCGATATTAATGTAAATATATATTAATTATGTGTTGCTAGGGAAATTGTTATTAGGGTTTGGTAATGGAATTAGGTTTGTGTGGGGGGAGAAGTTCGTGAAGGAGCTCTGTGTCTGATGAAGATTACATGGTGAACTTCAGTGGTGGAGCAGAGCTTCAGTGTTAATATAAAACTTCGAGTGTAGTGGATCTACACGTGTCGTTATTGAAGCTGATTAGAGGAACTTCACAGACATTGAGTGGGATTTCAAGTAGCAGCAGATACTGGAGAACTGCAGGAGTACCTACCTAATATTTTGAGGACCCAAAGACAGTCGTTCTTAGTGGTGGGCCTCAGGACATAGAACGGAGGATTGTAGAGACACTTTGATATGTATGCAGGAGTGCATGAGTACATATGGCGTGAGTGAAGCAATGCAAGGTGAGAAAATCTAATATTTCTTGTTGAAGAAATTCTTTATATTTTAGTTAGGCAAACCAAGCAGTGAGGAGGCAGTAGGCTAAGGGCTGAAAACTGAACAGCAGCCTAGTGCCGTTTATTTGAGGAAAACTGGAGATGATATTAGAGTGAGGCCGGTTTATAGCAGCCTAGGATATATATATATATATATATATATATATATATATATATATATATATATATATATATATATACCCTAGGCTGCTATATATATATACCCTATATATATATATATATATATATATATATATGCGAACAAGCCTGAATGGTCCCCAGGACTATATGCGAATGAAAACTCACACCCCAGAAGTGACTCGAACCCATACTCCCAGAAGCAACGCAACTGGTAACTACAGGGCGCCTTAATCCGCTTGACCATCACGGCCGTCAAAGGAAGTGATAGCCGAGGCTATTTGAGCCACTTCCCCGACGGCAACTCGGATGGTAATCTTGGGCATAGCATTTCACCAAATCACCTCATTCTTTGGGGCACACGTGAGGAACACAAATGCGAACAAGCCTGAATGGTCCCCAGGACTATATGCGAATGAAAACTCACACCCCAGAAGTGACTCGAACCCATACTCCCAGAAGCAACGCAACTGGTAACTACAGGGCGCCTTAATCCGCTTGACCATCACGGCCGTCAAAGGAAGTGATAGCCGAGGCTATTTGAGCCACTTCCCCGACGGCAACTCGGATGGTAATCTTGGGCATAGCATTTCACCAAATCACCTCATTCTTTGGGGCACACGTGAGGAACACAAATGCGAACAAGCCTGAATGGTCCCCAGGACTATATGCGAATGAAAACTCACACCCCAGAAGTGACTCGAACCCATACTCCCAGAAGCAACGCAACTGGTAACTACAGGGCGCCTTAATCCGCTTGACCATCACGGCCGTCAAAGGAAGTGATAGCCGAGGCTATTTGAGCCACTTCCCCGACGGCAACTCGGATGGTAATCTTGGGCATAGCATTTCACCAAATCACCTCATTCTTTGGGGCACACGTGAGGAACACAAATGCGAACAAGCCTGAATGGTCCCCAGGACTATATGCGAATGAAAACTCACACCCCAGAAGTGACTCGAACCCATACTCCCAGAAGCAACGCAACTGGTAACTACAGGGCGCCTTAATCCGCTTGACCATCACGGCCGTCAAAGGAAGTGATAGCCGAGGCTATTTGAGCCACTTCCCCGACGGCAACTCGGATGGTAATCTTGGGCATAGCATTTCACCAAATCACCTCATTCTTTGGGGCACACGTGAGGAACACAAATGCGAACAAGCCTGAATGGTCCCCAGGACTATATGCGAATGAAAACTCACACCCCAGAAGTGACTCGAACCCATACTCCCAGAAGCAACGCAACTGGTAACTACAGGGCGCCTTAATCCGCTTGACCATCACGGCCGTCAAAGGAAGTGATAGCCGAGGCTATTTGAGCCACTTCCCCGACGGCAACTCGGATGGTAATCTTGGGCATAGCATTTCACCAAATCACCTCATTCTTTGGGGCACACGTGAGGAACACAAATGCGAACAAGCCTGAATGGTCCCCAGGACTATATGCGAATGAAAACTCACACCCCAGAAGTGACTCGAACCCATACTCCCAGAAGCAACGCAACTGGTAACTACAGGGCGCCTTAATCCGCTTGACCATCACGGCCGTCAAAGGAAGTGATAGCCGAGGCTATTTGAGCCACTTCCCCGACGGCAACTCGGATGGTAATCTTGGGCATAGCATTTCACCAAATCACCTCATTCTTTGGGGCACACGTGAGGAACACAAATGCGAACAAGCCTGAATGGTCCCCAGGACTATATGCGAATGAAAACTCACACCCCAGAAGTGACTCGAACCCATACTCCCAGAAGCAACGCAACTGGTAACTACAGGGCGCCTTAAGTTACCAGTTAAGTTACCAGTTACTTAAGGCGCCCTGTAGTTACCAGTTGCGTTGCTTCTGGGAGTATGGGTTCGAGTCACTTCTGGGGTGTGAGTTTTCATTCGCATATAGTCCTGGGGACCATTCAGGCTTGTTCGCATTTGTGTTCCTCACGTGTGCCCCAAAGAATGAGGTGATTTGGTGAAATGCTATGCCCAAGATTACCATCCGAGTTGCCGTCGGGGAAGTGGCTCAAATAGCCTCGGCTATCACTTCCTTTGACGGCCGTGATGGTCAAGCGGATTAAGGCGCCCTGTAGTTACCAGTTGCGTTGCTTCTGGGAGTATGGGTTCGAGTCACTTCTGGGGTGTGAGTTTTCATTCGCATATAGTCCTGGGGACCATTCAGGCTTGTTCGCATTTGTGTTCCTCACGTGTGCCCCAAAGAATGAGGTGATTTGGTGAAATGCTATGCCCAAGATTACCATCCGAGTTGCCGTCGGGGAAGTGGCTCAAATAGCCTCGGCTATCACTTCCTTTGACGGCCGTGATGGTCAAGCGGATTAAGGCGCCCTGTAGTTACCAGTTGCGTTGCTTCTGGGAGTATGGGTTCGAGTCACTTCTGGGGTGTGAGTTTTCATTCGCATATAGTCCTGGGGACCATTCAGGCTTGTTCGCATTTGTGTTCCTCACGTGTGCCCCAAAGAATGAGGTGATTTGGTGAAATGCTATGCCCAAGATTACCATCCGAGTTGCCGTCGGGGAAGTGGCTCAAATAGCCTCGGCTATCACTTCCTTTGACGGCCGTGATGGTCAAGCGGATTAAGGCGCCCTGTAGTTACCAGTTGCGTTGCTTCTGGGAGTATGGGTTCGAGTCACTTCTGGGGTGTGAGTTTTCATTCGCATATAGTCCTGGGGACCATTCAGGCTTGTTCGCATTTGTGTTCCTCACGTGTGCCCCAAAGAATGAGGTGATTTGGTGAAATGCTATGCCCAAGATTACCATCCGAGTTGCCGTCGGGGAAGTGGCTCAAATAGCCTCGGCTATCACTTCCTTTGACGGCCGTGATGGTCAAGCGGATTAAGGCGCCCTGTAGTTACCAGTTGCGTTGCTTCTGGGAGTATGGGTTCGAGTCACTTCTGGGGTGTGAGTTTTCATTCGCATATAGTCCTGGGGACCATTCAGGCTTGTTCGCATTTGTGTTCCTCACGTGTGCCCCAAAGAATGAGGTGATTTGGTGAAATGCTATGCCCAAGATTACCATCCGAGTTGCCGTCGGGGAAGTGGCTCAAATAGCCTCGGCTATCACTTCCTTTGATGGCCGTGATGGTCAAGCGGATTAAGGCGCCCTGTAGTTACCAGTTGCGTTGCTTCTGGGAGTATGGGTTCGAGTCACTTCTGGGGTGTGAGTTTTCATTCGCATATAGTCCTGGGGACCATTCAGGCTTGTTCGCATTTGTGTTCCTCACGTGTGCCCCAAAGAATGAGGTGATTTGGTGAAATGCTATGCCCAAGATTACCATCCGAGTTGCCGTCGGGGAAGTGGCTCAAATAGCCTCGGCTATCACTTCCTTTGACGGCCGTGATGGTCAAGCGGATTAAGGCGCCCTGTAGTTACCAGTTGCGTTGCTTCTGGGAGTATGGGTTCGAGTCACTTCTGGGGTGTGAGTTTTCATTCATATATATATATATATATATATATATATATATATATATATATATATATATATATATATATATATATATATATATATATATATATATATATGTGTGTGTCGCTTAAAGCGGCAGCTAAAAGCCTTCGTGAGAACAAGGAGATAGTTGTCAGGAGAGGTGACAAGTCGGCAATATATGTCATTCTTAAAAAAGACGAATATCTGGCGAAAATGAACATCATACTCTCTGACCAAACTAAGTTCCAAAGGGTAACGAAGGACACTACAGCCGAATTAAAAGCAAAGGTCAACAAACTGATCGAAACTGTGAACGCCAAGAAATCCGGACTCCACCTGCCAAAGATCATTGGGGAATATAAACCTGGATATGCGTATGGAAATGTCAAGACACACAAGCCTGGAAACCCACTTCGGCCAATCATTAGCCAGATACCCACACCCACGTACAGACTGGCGAAGCGACTCAACGGCCTGCTGACTCCTTATGTTCCTTGCGCCTTCAGCCTGAAGTCTCCAAAGGAATTTGTTGACTTACTGCGGGGCACACGGGCCACAGGGATAAGAGCCTCGTTGGACGTAGAATCGCTGTTTACCAACGCACCTGTGGACGAGGCAATCGGAATGATAGCCGACAGAGTGTATCGTGATCCAGCCTGTACTCCTCTTGACATACCAGAAAATATTCTGAGGAAACTGCTCCAAGCTTGTACTAAAGAGGCACCCTTCTTGAGCCCGGATGGGCACATGTATTAGCAAGTAGATGGGGTCGCCATGGGTTCTCCCCTAGGTGTCCTGTTTGCAAACTTCTACATGGGTACCATCGAGCAAAAAGTCTTAGTCGACATGAACTTGAAACCGGCCATATACTGCAGGTATGTTGACGACATTTTTACACAGGTACCTGATGTCAGACATCTGCAGGAGCTGAAGGAGGCATTTGAGCAGAGTTCCGTGCTGCGTTTCACTTACGAGATGGAAAAGGATGGGAAGCTGCCCTTTCTAGATGTAACAGTCATGGAAAAGGGCGGAGGTTTCCACACTGCAGTCTACACTAAGGAAACGAACATAGGAATGTGCCTAAATGCCAACAGCGACTGCCCAGACAGGTACAAGAGGAGTGTTGTTAACGCATATGTCGACCGTGCTCTCAGCCACAGCTCAGAATGGATGCAAGTCGACGAAGAACTCTGTAGGGAAAGGCAGGTCCTAGTCAATAACGGCTTCTCCAATGGTTTCGTCGAAGACATCATAAGAAGGAAAGTGAAAAGCCCTGCAACCTCTGAAGAGACAACTAACACAACACCTATACCCCCTATTAGACTATTTTACAGGAACTTCTTTTCCACAGCTCATAAAACGGAGGAAAGGGTCCTGAAAGATATTGTTAATAGAAACGTTATCCCTACAGACAAAAATCAGAGGATACAACTGACGATTTACTATAAAAAAAGAAAAACGGCCAGCCTACTCATGAGAAACTCTCCAGACACAAAACAGAACGCTTTAAAAGAGACTAACGTCGTCTATGCCTTCAAATGCCCTCTTGGGGACTGTAAGCTCCAAAAAAACCAGTATATAGGCAAGACAACAACATCTCTTTCTAGGCGTTTAACGATGCATAAGCAACAGGGCTCCATTAAGGAACATATAATCTCTTCCCACAACCAAACCATCGCCAGAGAAATCCTAGTAAACAACACAGAAATCATCGATAGATACAGCGATAGCAGGCGGCTTGACGTTTCCGAGGCACTACACATCAAGAGGTCAACACCAGCAATCAACAGCCAATTATTGCACAACTATATTCTACCCAGCTCAAGACTCCGCTCCAATATAGAAGCATCAAGAAATATGGACCAATAGGCTTTCTACAAACACTTTTATTCAATACCCATTGTTTCGTGTTCTGTCTTGTGTTGATGAAATTAATACCCTATTAATGCCACCTCTTGTTCTGTCTTGTGTTGATGAAATTAATACCCTATTAATGCCACCTCTTGTTCTGTCTTGTGTTAATGCCACATCACCCCTTCCACCTCACTCAAATGTAGATATAAAATCGGAGATGCGTAATTAAGTTCTATTCAGTTGTGTATTTGTGAACTAAAGTCTTTGAAAATGTAATAAGTTTTACGAAACGCGCTCGTGTCGCGTCAGACTAGAAATAAAAATGAATTTTGGAGAATTGATTTTTGATTTACCTCCAACAGTGAAAAGAAATGTACGAAAGATTTAGAAAATTCGTGTTAGAATTATTAATCTTACTTTTTCGGTCATATTTAATAATATATGTCTACAGGAAAGACTGCTACCAAAATATACTAATATATATATATATATATATATATATATATATATATATATATATATATATATATATATATATATATATATAAATATATATATATATATATATATATATATATATATATATATATATATATATATATATATATATATATATAAATAAAAATTGCTCCTCGAAACTTAACCACAGCACGGGCCCTGCAAAGCAAGCACCCACCCAGAGCCCCTCAAGGCGACAACATTCTTTTTTTTCAGCCCTTTCTTTTCCACCTGGGTCAGGAGGTGGAAAATCCAGACCATGCTGGAAAAAGTTGTTAACCTCTCCCTCAACAAACGCCAGTGGAAACAAGCCACTCTTCCTGTCAGGCTCGGTGGCTTGGGTGTCCGCACCGCCACCCAAATTGCTGTCCCAGCCTTCCTGTCTTCCTCGTCAGCATCAGATGACCTGGTTAAGGAAATTCTACCTGACACCCTGAGTGATGTAGCGGGGATACAGGACCCCCACTACACGGAATGCGACACGAAATGGGGTGCCATGACAGATCCAGCACTCAGACCAGCCATGCCGAAAGCCAAGAAACAATCCAGTTGGGACACTCCCATTGTAGACAAAGAAGCCACAGCTCTGCTGGAGGCAGCCACAAACCCCAGTGATCGTGCACGCCTCACAGCTGTGCAGGCTCCCCATGCAGGGGACTTCCTTCTGGCAGTCCCCATGTCTGCGACAGGCACACGTCTTGATCCGCAGGAGCTCCGTATTGCAGTTGCTCTCCGCCTTGCTGCCCCTATCCACACTGTTCACAGGTGTATTTGCGGCAAAGCAGATGCTGACGAATATGGATTGCATGGCCTGCACTGTGGAAAATCGGGTGGTTGGCACACTAGACACGACGAAGTCAACGACATCATTAAAAGAAGCCTTGCCTCTGCTCAGTGTCCAGCAGAGAGAGAGCCCCGCAACCTACTGATTCGTGACTCTGTTAGCTTCGCCGGCCGACCAGACGGAATCACACTGCGTCCGTGGAAGGGTGGCAGGCAGTTAGCATGGGACTATACTTGAGTATCCACCCTGGCAACAACATACATCACCCTCTCTGCCGGCACAGCAGGAGCCGCAGCGATACACAGAGAAAAACAAAAGTCCGTCAAGTACAGGCAATTAGATCATGGGTACAGCTTCATTCCAATAGGGTCTGAGACCCTAGGCCCATGGGGTGAGAGTGCAAGAAGGTTTCTTAAGGATCTAGGTTCCAAGCTGATTGACACCACAAGAGACCCTAGAGTGGCAAGTTTTCTCTTTCAGCGCCTCAGTGTCGCGATCCAGAGGGGGAATGCCCGCTGCATCCTTGGTTCCTGCCCGGCGTCGGAGGAGTTCGAGGAAATCTACAGCCTATAGGAAGCGAACTTTTTCTTGTGTCCTCTTAATGTTCACTGTTTGTATAAAATCAGATATGTAACTGTATAACCTTGCATAATAAAGTGTACACCATAATAAAAAAAAAAAGGGGTGGTAGGAGAAGCGAACACTCTTTCATATTCAGAGTTAAATGGCAATTTTTTCTCTGAATGCTCTGTGTTCCCTTCTCTGAAGCTGTGGGTCCCTATAATTGCACCAGTAGTGGTACCCACCTATATATATATATATATATATATATATATATATATATATATATATATATATATATATATATATATATATATATATATATATATATATATATATATATGTCGTACCTAGTAGCCAGAACTCACTTTTTGGCCTACTATTCAAGGCCCGATTTGCCTAATAAGCCAAGTTTTCCTGAATTAATATATTTTTTCTAATTTTTTTCTTATGAAATGATAAAGCTACCCATTTCATTATGTATGAGGTCATTTTTTTTTATTGGAGTTAAAATTAACGTAGATATATGACCGAAACTAACCAACCCTACCTAACCTAACCTAACCTATCTTTATAGGTTAGGTTTGGTTAGGAAGCCGAAAAAGTTAGGTTAGGTTAGGTTAGGTAGGTTAGGTAGTCGAAAAACAATTAATTCATGAAAACTTGGCTTATTAGGCAAATCGGGCCTTGCATAGTAGGCTGAGAAGTGCGTTCTGGCTATTAGGTACGACATATATATATATATATATATATATATATATATATATATATATATATATATATATATATATATATATATATATATATATATATATATATATATATATATATATATATATATATATATATATATATATATATATATATATGTCGTACCTAATAGCCAGAACGCACTTCTCAGCCTACTATTCAAGGCCCGATTTGCCTAATAAGCCAAGTTTTCATGAATTAATGTTTTTTCGTCTACCTAACCTACCTAATCTAACCTAACCTAGCTTTTTTTGGCTACCTAACCTAACCTTACCTATAAATATAGGTTAGGTTAGGTTAGGTAGGGTTGGTTAGGTTCGGTCATATATCTACGTTAATTTTAACTCCAATAAAAAAAATTGACCTCATACATAATGAAATGGGTATCTTTATCATTTCATAAGAAAAAAATTAGAGAAAATATATTAATTCAGGAAAACTTGGCTTATTAGGCAAATCGGGCCTTGCATATTAGGCTGAGAAGTGGGTTCTGGCTACTATGTACAACATATATATATATATGTATATATATATATATATATATATATATATATATATATATATATATATATATATATATATATATATATATATATATATATATATATATATATATATGTCGTACCTAGTAGCCAGAACTCACTTCTCAGCCTACTATTCAAGGCCCGATTTGCCTAATAAGCCAAGTTTTCATGAATTAATGTTTTTTCGACGACCTAACCTACCTAACCTAACCTAACCTACCTTTTTCGGCTACCTAACCTAACCTAACCTATAAAGATAGGCTAGGTTAGGTTAGGTAGGGTTGCTTAGGTTCGGTCATATATCTACGTTAATTTTAACTCCAATAAAAAAAAATTTACCTCATACATAATGAAATGAGTAGCTTTATCATTTCATAAGGAAAAATTAGAGAAAATATATTAATTCAGGAAAACTTGGCTTATTAAGCAAATCGGGCCTTGCATAGTAGGCTGAGAAGTGCGTTCTGGCTACTAGGTACGACATATACATATACATATATATATATATATATATATACATATACATATACATTTACATATACATATACATATACATATATATATATATATAAATATATATAAATATATATATATTTATATATATATATATATATATATATATATACATATATATATATATATATATATATATATATATATATATATATATATATATATATATATATATATATATATATATATATATATATATATATATGTCGTACCTAGTTGCCAGAACGCACTTCTCAGCCTACTATGCAAGGCCCGATTTGCCCAATAAGCCAAGTTTTCTTAAATTAATGTTTTCTCGACTACCTAACCTACCTAACCTAACCTAACATAACTTTTTCGGCTACCTAACCTAACCTAACCTATAAAGATAGGCTAGGTTAGGTTAGGTAGGGTTGGTTAGGTTCGGTCATATATCTACGTTAATTTTAACTGCAATAAAAAAAAATTTACCTCTTACATAATGAAATGGGTAGCTTTATCATTTCATAAGGAAAAATTAGAGAAAATATATTAATTCAGGAAAACTTGGCTTATCAGGCAAATCGGGCCTTGCATAGTAGGCTAAGAGGTGCGTTCTGGCTACTAGGTACGACATATATATATATAAATATATATAAATATATAAATATATATATATATATATATATATATATATATATATATATATATATATATATATATATATATATATGTATATATATATATATATATATATATATATATATATATATATATATATATATATATATATATATATATATATATATATATATATATATATATATATATATATATATAATAAGAAGGAAAGTGAAACGCCATGCAACCTCTGAAGAGACAACTAACACAACACCTATACCCCCTATTAAACTATTTTACAGGAACTTCTTTTCCACAGCTCATAAAACGGAGGAAAGGGTCCTGAAAGATATTGTTAATAGAAACGTTATCCCTACAGACAAAAATCAGAGGATACAACTGACGATTTACTATAAAAAAAGAAAAACGGCCAGCCTACTCATGAGAAACTCTCCAGACACAAAACAGAACGCTTTAAAAGAGACTAACGTCGTCTATGCCTTCAAATGCCCTCTTGGGGACTGTAAGCTCCAAAAAAAACAGTATATAGGCAAGACAACAACATCTCTTTCTAGGCGTTTAACGATGCATAAGCAACAGGGCTCCATTAAGGAACATATAATCTCTTCCCACAACCAAACCATCGCCAGAGAAATCCTAGTAAACAACACAGAAATCATCGATAGATACAGCGATAGCAGGCGGCTTGACGTTTGCGAGGCACTACACATCAGGAAGTCAACACCAGCAATCAACAGCCAATTAATGCACAACTATATTCTACCCACCTCACGACTCCGCTCCAATATAGAAGCATCAAGAAATATGGACCAATAGGCTTTCTACAAACACTTCTATTTAATATCCATTGTTTCGTGTTCTGTCTTGTGTTGATGAAACCTGTCCTCGTCCCCACCCACATAGACTTGTTCGGCTGAAGGCATATTGTTAAGTTCCTCTTTAGTAAATACAGATACAAAATATTTATTAAAAATACTAATCTCTTCATCACTATCTGTTATTTGACCTGTCTCAGTTTTTAATGGACCTATCCTTTCCCTAGTCTTAGTTCGATATAACTGATAAAACCCTTTATGATTTGTCTTCGCTTGCCCTGCTATGCGAACTTCGTAGTTTCTTTTTGCTTTCCTACTCTCTTTATTAACATTTCTAACCAGTTGAACGAATTCCCTTTCTAAACTAACTTCCCCATTCTTAATTCTTTTGTACCACGCTCTCTTTTTACCTATAAGGTTCTTCAGATCCTTTGTTATCCACTTTGGATCATTAGTATTCGATCTATTCAATTTATATGGTATACTACGTTCCTGGGCTTTGCTTAGAATATTTTTAAATAGTTTATATTTTGAATCCACATCGAAATCCCCATTTCCGTCACCTGTCACTGGGTTCACATCTCGCCCACACCCCATCCCCAAGACATTCCAGTCTATTTGACCCAAAAAATTTCTAGGCTATTAAAATAAGCTTTTCGAAAATCTGGCACTTTAACAGAATTATCTCCTACAGATCTATTCCATTCTATGATAAATCTGATTTCTTTATGATCACTGTTCCCTAGCTCACTCCCTATTTCCATGTCCTTAATTTGTGTTTCCCTGTTAGTTAACACTAAATCTAAAATATTATTTTAAAATTTTATATAAAAAATTATTATATATATAATATAAATATTATTTAGACTTGATATCAATATTAGTGTGCCACACAGACAACCACTATTTACTTTTGTGCCACTGAGACAACCGTAGTAGTGAATCTCTTCTCAATACCTGTACCAGATGTTAGCAACCTAAATCATTCACACACACACACACACAATACGTCACCTGTCAATCACTGTTATGGTATCAACACTACTGCTGGAGTGAGGAGTGACGATATCAGCGCCATCTATGGACCTGTACTCCAACTCCAAGGCATCAAGTTAGACGAAGACAACGTCATCTGTTGTAGGAGGTGTGACGTCTGTGAAAGACTCCTGCTTCATATCTCAGTTAGGAGGTGAGATCGTTGGTGATGATCTTTGGTGAGTGACGTGACGATATCAACCCCATCTAAATTTTATCCAATAACATTTCACCGTTCCCAAGTGAAAGGTTTCCATCCTATGTTCTCCTTGTCTTCCGTCTTGCTATTGACTTTTATGTTCACAGATGTGACGTAGAAGGTTATTGCACTCTGGAAATCAGTTTACCTTGGGCTGTCCAGAACTCTTGACGTTTCCTGCGAGGACAAGTGGCCGCCATCGGTATTAAGCACGCAGTTGGCTCTTGTAATTAGGCAATGACTGTGTGGACCGACGTACCCGGTATTTGGCCAAGAGGAGTTACAAGACGACAGTAGTGGGCGTCTGCTGAGAAGTGCTGCTAGTGTGTTGCTAGAGACTTCTGTCAGGGTGTTAAAGACCCATGGAAGTGATTATTTGTGACCTCTTGCAATGTGTTGCTGAAGCTCTCTGCCAGTGTTTCTGGAGATCAAATGTGGGGTATTGGGACATTGTGACGATACGGTGTGTGGACTGGCTCATGTTGAGGAAGGTGAACTCGACGGTGAATAACACTGAGCGTGGACGACGTATACGTGAAGATAGTAGACTCAATGGGTTTTGAGGAACAGTGCAGATATATTGAGTGTCCTGGGTGAACGCAACACTGTGTACATAGTTGTAGTTATACTTCCATAGATGATATATTGGTGAAGGTGTAATTGCATCTTGTTTACTCCCCTTTATTCCTTGCACTATTACTTGCTACCGCCAATTCTTGAGAACTTACCATTGACTTGCAGGTGGGATCATAGAAGAAGAGGCTCTAAGGCACATTACGCAGAACATGGTTACTGGCTCACGCGGACAATTACAATCACTAATGACAGGCCAAGGAAGGTTAAGAGCTGTCAAGCAGACAGATTAACACATTCCACGATCCCTTTGGACACTCCCCCAGAAAACTTGTTGTGAGATACTATGATAATCCAAGATCGGGTAATTACTAATTACCAAATTAATGAGTGCACACTATATTAACAATACCCAGAAATTGTACATGCATACAGATTCACACCCTGACACGCTCATACACACAGCAGCTGCTGTAGATGATGGTCAGCGTGGCAGATAGGCTGTACATGTGAGCGAGGAGACCCAGTACTATACCCATATTAATGGATAGCGTCCACCTCCAGCTATCAGATGATCGATGTTAAATCTAGGAGTTAGGATTTGCAATACACAGGGCTGACCTTATCACACAGACAAGACCCTAAGAGCATCAGCACAATTTGCAACAATCACTGTTTAATGAGGTTTAATTTAAACCCCACACTTTTCAACGACGGATAATATCTTCAGCCATGTGCGATTTATATTTCTCCCATAACTCTGTTGGAGATGAAGGAGAGTCGGTGGTCAGTATGATTGCAAACAATGCAAGAATTTTATTTGGATGTGTCGTGTTGGAAGCGTCATTAATGCCTACATTCCAGTGTCGGTCGTTCTCCAATAAATTCCGAGCTTGACGTTTACTACCGAAAGTGGCATGTATCTCAATGGCTGGAAAGATGTTGGACCGGGCACATTTACCAACAGCATACGAAGAAAGAAGCATTTTTCTTGATTGGGATGCACGGTGTACAGTCTGCCTATCGTAGTTTATTTGAATATGCCAAGATGTCCGTTGACTCGTTGTCCTCGTTTGCGTCGATCAAATGATTTTCTACTGGCATTCCATGTGTAATACGTAGGCACTTCCGAATACAGCAGTGTTTTCGCAAACGTGTCATTTTGACATAACGTGAAGAAAACGGTTAACGTTGTAGCCGGTGGATTCATAGCTGTTTGTTGCACATTTGCAGCAGTGAAATAAACGTGTTGTCCATTTTCTTGTTTAAAAAACAAAACAAAAAATACTAACGAGATATTTCAATTCAAACGCAGATCAATCGTTCACCCCTCAATTTCACTACCAATTGCACTGAAAAATAAGAAGAACAGTTAGAAAAACGAAAAATAAAACAATGAAAAAGAAACAAATAAGCTATACCCACGAAATGAATGGTATGGTAGACAACACAGCTCAATTCCAACGCAACGTCACACACAATAATTAAATCTAAATGAAAATAAATATAAATTTATGAAAATTCAATTTATCAATGCAATTGGAAACATTGAAATGGAAACATTACGTATTTTGTATATCGTGCCTTGCTCTTATGTGCAACAGATGGCGCTGTTTTAAAAAAAACGCATGTTTTTACCTGTCACAGGTTTGGCATCTAAATAGTAGGTATATAAAAACACGCAAGTATTCGAATAGAACGTTGTGTTCAAATTTCAAAGCAATCGGTGAAGAACTTGTGGAAATTACAGGGAGTGTTGATCTGCCGTCTTTCAGATGGCACTGTTTTTCAAAAAAAGCATGTTTTTTCCTGTTATAGGTGAGGCATGTATATAGTAGGTATATGAAAACACTTGCCTATTCGAATGCAATTCTGTGTCAAAATTTCACAGCAATCGGTAAAGAGGTTTCGAACATTTCCCTAACATGAAAAACGTCCGAAAAACAAATCTTAAAAAAAAAACGTGTTTTTTCCCGTCACCGACCTGACATATATATAGTATGTAAATAAAAACTCGCTCTGATGCTTTGGGAACGTTGTCAAAATTTCAAGGCAATCGGTGAATAACTTTCGGAGATTAGCGATTTTGAACAAACGAACATTTCCATTTTTATTTATATAGACTAGCTGTACCCAGCCACGCGTTGCTGTGGCTCAGCAACGCATGTGTGTTGCTGAGCCACAGCAACCTTCCCCTGTCTCCCAGTCCTTCCCAACATTCCCCCCTCCCTGGTCCCCTCGTCCTCCCAACTATTCCTCACTCCCTCGTCCCTTTTTCCTCCCCTTCATCCTCCACTCCAGCATACCCTCGTCGTCCCCACAATCTCCTACTAGCCCGTCCCCTCATCCTCCCTACCATTCGCCCCCCTCCCCCGTCCCCTCGTTCTCCCAATCATTCCTCACTCCCTTGTTCCTTTTTCCTCCCCTTCATCCTAAACTCCACCATCCCCTCGACTTCCTAACCATTCTCTACTTCACCATCCCCTCGTACTCCACACAATCTCTTACTCCCACGTCCCCTAGTCCTCCCTACCATTCCCCCCTCCCCGTCCCTTCGTTCTCCCTACCATTCCCCTCCTCCCCCGTCCCCTTGTCCTCCCCACTATCCTGTCCCCTTGTCCTCCCCACTATCCTGTCCCCTTGTCCTCCCCACTATCCTGTCCCCTTGTCCTCCCCACTATCCTGTCCCCTTGTCCTCCCCACTATCCTGTCCCCTTGTCCTCCCCACTATCCTGTCCCCTTGTCCTCCCCACTATCCTGTCCCCTTGTCCTCCCCACTATCCTGTCCCCTTGTCCTCCCCATTATCCTGTACCCTTGTCATCTCAACCATTCTCCATTCCCCTCGTCCCCACCATCCCCAACTCCCCTGTCCCCTAGTCTTCCCCCAGCATTACCGCCTCCCCGGTCCTTTCGTCCTCACCACCATTCCCCATTTCCTCGTCTGATGATCAAATGATCTGATGTTCCCATCAGAAAATTGGGAACATCAAATGATCTGGGACTAGATTCACAAAGAAGTTAGGCAAACACTTACGAACCTGTACATCTCTTCTCAATCTTTGGCAGCTTTGTTTAGAATTATTAAACAGTTAATGATCGAAGTACCAGGAGGCTGTTTATAACAATAACAACAGTTGATTGACAAGTTTTCATGCTTGTAAACTGTTAATAAATGCAACTAAAGCAATCAATGTACACTCTCGTAAGTACTTGCATAACTGTTTCGTGAATCTGGCCCCAGATGTCCCCATCACTGAAATATAAGAAAAAAAGTTCAAAAACGAAATGAAAAATAATGAAAAAATAGAAAAACAAACTATACTCAAGAAATGAACGGTATGGTTAACAAGAAAACTCAATTCCTACACAATGTTACACAAAATAATTAAATCAAAATTAAAATAAATCGAAATTTATGAAAATTTCATTTATCAATGAAATCAGAAACATTGAAATGGAATCATAACATATTTAGCATAGCATGGTTGATCTTATGTGTAACATATGCCGCTGTTTATCAAAAACGCATGTTTTTACCTGTCACAGGGGTGGCATTTATATTGTAGGTATATGAAAAGACTCGCCTATTCGAATGCCACATTGTGTCACAATTTCAAAGCAATCAGTGAAGAAATTTCGGAGATTACAGCGTATGTTGCTCTTACGACCAACAGATGACGCTGTTTTTCAAAATAAGCATTTTTTTCTTGTCATAGGTGAGGCAGGTATATAGTAGCTATATAAAAAGACGCGCCTATTCGAATGCAACGTTGTGTCAAAATTTCAACGCAACCGGTAAAGAGGTTTCGAAGATTTCCCTCGAATGAAAAACACAGTTTTTCAGAAAAAGCATGTTTTTTACCGTCACAGACGTGACGTCTATATAGTATGTATATAAAAACCTGTTCGGATGCGAATGGAACGTTGTTGGAAAATTTCAAAGCAATTGGTGAAGAAATTCCGGAGATTAGCGATTATGAACAAACGAACATTTCCATTTTTATTCATATTGATTAAACGATGTTAAGTTGTCTTACATGACAACAAATAAGTTCTTGCTGTACAAATAATTTAAATGAATCCGTGTTCATATGGGCGAGAATATAAAGAGTAGAAATTCGTTATTCAGGTATTCACTGGAATAGTAGGATTAAGCTGTATTGAATATTTCCAACAAATAATAATATATGGATTAATCGACTATAAATCTATGATCAGGTAATAATTCTTATTAAAGAATGCTGAAGTAAAGTGAATTTAATGCAATTCACGTAAAGGTAAACATTTTCCCCCAGCTGTGTGGGCTGACGCAACAGTCCGCCATAATTTCTAGGGAAAATGAGTTATTACTATGCTTTAATAAAATGAACTGAAGATTACTAAACTATTGGTTGGTAGAGTTAGTGGATTATAATACATAGTACAAGAATAGTTTCTTAAAGTACTAAGTGTTAATAAATAAGTGTTGGAAATTTCCAACACTTGATTGTTCCTCAGATGACTGGACAATCATCCTACAAATCAGACTTCCATTAACTGAGCCATTACTGCTTCCACTATGCAGCACAATAGGCGTACACTCGTTTTTTTTTTAACTTCCTCTAAGGGGTTTCACTACTCACGTTCAGAAGCTTACACGTGACTCTAATCTAGCGATCTTAACACTGAAAGTCCATCAGGGCAATACACATGGTCACTGGAATCTCCAAAACGTGTCGTAGTATCGTTAATTTATTCTTGCTGAAGGAAATTATGTCGTTTAAACTCCAGCAATATCTCAGCGTTCCGGTTCCAGTAATAATTACTGGTGTGAGGATAACAATACTTCAGGACAATGGCTAATAGAGGCCTTCCTTCGACCTCTTGAAGACGGCCTGCTTTCTCCCTGAATGTCCTGACGAGAATGCCAGCACAAGGCGCTTCATTGAGCAGCTGCGGGCACCTTGTGGATCCTATGACTTCATTTCGTCTTTGTCAATGAAAACCACAGGCCTCTCCCTCCACTTTTATACTCCTCTCTGATTCGTTGTGGCAAGAGTTTATGCTGGTGGAGCCAAGCCTGGCGTTACTGCTTCTCACATAGTGACTAGTTGTTCGAGGTGGAGGGTTTTGTGATCAGGCCTTCCAACGGTTTTGTGAGGGGAAACCTCATTTTCACCCCCCCCCCCCCTACCACTCTACAACAATATTTTTCCCACTGGTTGAGTAGTATGTCTCCCCTTATAACAGACTTCTGCATTATCGATTACAGCTGACCCAAGTGCCGCGTGTCGCAACTGTTGTACTCATCTCGTTGTAGCGAGTCCAATGATAACCAACTTGATAACTCCGTTATTTGGTACCTAAAGTTTAACTCTTGCAAGCTCAACATCAATAACATCAAGCAAAGACTTAGTGCACTGACAGAGCTCTCTCTCACACACAGAAACTCAGAAACAGAAACACTGCTAGAGACAGATAGACAGAGATAGAGAGAGGCAGAGATAAAGATAGAGGAAGAGAATGGGAGAGACACGGAATAGATAGACCAATAGGCAGATGAGTAAATAAATAATCCGTAGGAGCCGTGATGAGGGTTTGAACCTATATGCTGGTGTTCCCAGACACATGCTCTCTGTGCATTGAGGGAGGAGCGTCAGAGGTAGAACATTCCGAGATGACAGAGTCAGAGTGCATGGGAGAAGTGTGTGAAAACCCTGGTTCGGCTTTAGTAGAAGCCTTAGGAATCGTACATGGTGCATTAGTACTCCAGGTTGCAATCATTTTGACCATGTCGTTGCCTAGTCGTCTACAGTGTGTGCCTGGGAACACCCAGAAAAATGGTTCGAACCCTCGTCACGGCTGTTACGCATTTTCTCATTGATGCATCTCGATAGTGTTATTAATTTTTTGTGTAATAAATAGATAGATTGGTGGATGGATAGATATAAAGACAGATGAGTAGTTAGATGGACAGGTAAATGGATTGATAAATGGATTGATAAAGAGATGAATAGATGGATGGATAGAAAAATAGATGAATATATAGATTGTAGGATAAATGGCTGCATAGATGGATGTAAAAAAGATAGGTGGATTGATAGATTATGTATATAATATATATATACATATATATATATATATATATATATATATATATATATATATATATATATATATATATATATATATATATATATATGTCGTACCTAGTAGCCAGAACGCACTTCTCAGCCTACTATGCAAGGCCCGATTTGCCTAATAAGCCAAGTTTTCATGAATTAATTGTTTTTCGACTACCTAACCTACCTAACCTCACCTAACCTAACTTTTTCGGCCACCTAACCTAACCTAACCTATTAGGATAGGTTAGGTTAGGTTAGGTAGGGTTGGTTAGGTCTGGTCATATATCTACGTTAATTTTAACTCCAATAAAAAAAATTGACCTCATACATAATGAAATGGGTAGCTTTATCATTTCATAAGAAAAAAATTTGAGAAAATATATTAATTCTTGAAAACTTGGCTTATTAGGGAAGAGATTATATGTTCCTTAATGGAGCCCTGTTGCTTATGCATCGTTAAACGCCTAGAAAGAGATGTTCTTGTCTTGCCTATATACAGTTTTTTTTGGAGCTTACAGTCCCCAAGTGGGCATTTGAAGGCATAGACGACGTTGGTCTCTTTTAAAGCGTTCTGCTTTGTGTCTGGAGAGTTTCTCATGAGTAGGCTGGCCATTTTTCTGGTTTTATAGTAAATCGTCAGTTGTATCCTCTGATTTTTGTCTGTAGGGATAACGATTCTATTAACAATATCTTTCAGGACCCTTTCCTCCGTTTTATGAGCTGTGGAAAAGAAGTTCCTGTAAAATAGTCTAATAGGGGGTATAGGTGTTGTGTTAGTTGTCTCTTCAGAGGTTGCATGGCGTTTCACTTTCCTTCTTATGATGTCTTCGACGAAACTATTAGAGAAGCCGTTGTTGACTAGGACCTGCTTTACCCTACAGAGTTCTTCGTCGACTTGCTTCCATTCTGAGCTGTGGCTGAGAGCACGGTCGACATATGCGTTAACAACACTCCTCTTGTACCTGTCTGGGCAGTCGCTGTTGGCATTTAGGCACATTCCTATGTTCGTTTCCTTAGTGTAGACTGCAGTGTGGAAACCTCCGCTCTTTTCCATGACTGTTACATCTAGAAAAGGCAGCTTCCCATCCTTTTCCATCTCGTAAGTGAAACGCAGCACGGAACTCTGCTCAAATGCCTCCTTCAGCTCCTGCAGATGTCTGACATCAGGTACCTGTGTAAAAATGTCGCCATCATACCTGCAGTATATGGCCGGTTTGAAGTTCATGTCGACTAAGACTTTTTGCTCGATGGTACCCATGTAGAAGTTTGCAAACAGGACACCTAGGGGAGAACCCATGGCGACCCCATCTACTTGCTTATACATGTGCCCATCCGGGCTCAAGAAGGGTTCCTCTTTAGGACAAGCTTGGAGTAGTTTCCTCAGAATATTTTCTGGTATGTCAAGAGGAGTACAGGCTGGATCACGATACACTCTGTCTGCTATCATCCCGATTGTCTCGTCCACAGGTACGTTGGTAAACAGCGATTCTACGTCCAACGAGGCTCTTATCCCTGTGGCCAGTGTGCCCCGCAGCAAGTCAACAAATTCCTTTGGAGACTTCAGGCTGAAGGCGCAAGGAACATAAGGAGTCAGCAGGCCGTTGAGTCTCTTCGCCAGTCTGTACGTGGGTGTGGGTGTCTGGCTAATGATTGGCCGAAGTGGGTTTCCAGGCTTGTGTGTCTTGACATTTCCATACGCATATCCAGGTTTATATTCCCCAATGATCTTTGGCAGGTGGAGTCCGGATTTCTTGGCGTTCACAGTTTCGATCAGTTTGTTGACCTTTGCTTTCAATTCGGCTGTAGTGTCCTTTGTTACCCTTTGGAACTTAGTTTGGTCAGAGAGTATGAGGTTCATTTTCGCCAGATATTCGTCTTTTTTAAGAATGACATATATTGGCGACTTGTCACCTCTCCTGACAACTATCTCCTTGTTCTCACGAAGGCTTTTAGCTGCCGCTTTAAGCTCGGGGAAAAGTATGGTGCTTCTGTAATTGCCTCGATTCTTTCCTCCTTCTGCAATAAGTTCTGCTTGTAAGGTATCTTTGGTAGTGACCTTCTTTTGTGTCTCGAGGTCGAATATGTCGTCCAACAGAATTTCCAACTCTACTTCCCGGGCCATCTCACTCGGTCTGGACATAACGTGACAGTTTATGCCCCGATTTAGGAGAGTGACTTGGTCCTCAGTGAGGTTAATTCCTGCAAGGTTCAGGAAGCCATCTCTTGGTCGTGGAATTGCCATAGGTCCTCCATATAATGTTGTTAGTTTCTTGATAATCCTTGTTTCAGTGCTGAGGTGATGTCGGTCTGTGAGGATGTCGAGGTGTTGTTTAATGTGGGTACGGATACTTTCGTCGATGTTGCTATTTCTCCACTCGTTTGTAGCATGAAGTAGTTGCGTTTTGTTGTCTTTGATTTCATTCTCTGCCTTGTATATCTGATCACGAATCAGATCCTGGCGATATTTTATCGTGAAGGCTTGATTCCTTGCTGCTGGGTCGTGCGCTTTAATATTTTTAATATATCCTTTAATATATACTCACAGACCGACATCACCTCAGCACTAAAAACAAGGATTATCAAGAAACTAACAACATTATATGGAGGACCTATGGCAATTCCACGACCAAGAGATGGCTTCCTGAACCTTGCAGGAATTAACCTCACTGAGGACCAAGTCACTCTCCTAAATCTGGGCATAAACTGTCACGTTATGTCCAGACCGAGTGAGATGGCCCGGAAAGTTGAGTTGGAAATTCTGTTGGACGACATATTCGACCTCGAGACACAAAAGAAGGTCACTACCAAAGATACCTTACAAGCAGAACTTATTGCAGAAGGAGGAAATAATCGAGGCAATTACAGAAGCACCATACTTTTCCCCGAGCTCAAAGCGGCAGCTAAAAACCTTCGTGAGAACAAGGAGATAGTTGTCAGGAGAGGTGACAAGTCGCCAATATATGTCATTCTTAAAAAAGACGAATATCTGGCGAAAATGAACCTCATACTCTCTGACCAAACTAAGTTCCAAAGGGTAACGAAGGACACTACAGCCGAATTGAAAGCACGGGTCAACAAACTGATCGAAACTGTGAACGCCAAGAAATCCGGACTCCACCTGCCAAAGATCATTGGGGAATATAAACCTGGATATGCGTATGGAAATGTCAAGACACACAAGCCTGGAAACCCACTTCGGCCAATCATTAGCCAGATACCCACACCCACGCACAGACTGGCGAAGCGACTCAACGGCCTGCTGACTCCTCATGTTCTTTGCGCCTTTAGCCTGAAGTCTTCAAAGGAATTTGTTGACTTACTGCAGGGCACACGGGCCACAGGGATAAGAGCCTCGTTGGACGTAGAATCGCTGTTTACCAACGTACCTGTGGACGAGACAATCGGGATGATAGCCGACAGAGTGTATCGTGATCCAGCCTGTACTCCTCTTGACATACCAGAAAATATTCTGAGGAAACTACTCCAAGCTTGTACTAAAGAGGCACCCTTCTTGAGCCCGGATGGGCACATGTATAAGCAAGTAGATGGGGTCGCCATGGGTTCTCCCCTAGGTGTCCTGTTTGCAAACTTCTACATGGGTACCATCGAGCAAAAAGTCTTAGTCGACATGAATTTGAAACCGGCCATATACTGCAGGCATGTTGACGACATTTTTACACAGGTACCTGATGTCAGACATCTGCAGGAGCTGAAGGAGGCATTTGAGCAGAGTTCCGTGCTGCGTTTCACTTGCGAGATGGAAAAGGATGGGAAGCTGCCCTTTCTAGATGTAACAGTCATGGAAAAGAGCGGAGGTTTCCACACTGCAGTCTACACTAAGGAAACGAACATAGGAATGTGCCTAAATGCCAACAGCGACTGCCCAGACAGGTACAAGAGGAGTGTTGTTAACGCATATGTCGACTGTGCTCTCAGCCACAGCTCAGAATGGAAGCAAGTCGAAGAAGAACTCTGTAGGGTAAGGCAGGTCCTAGTCAACAACGGCTTCTCCAATGGTTTCGTCGAAGATATCATAAGAAGGAAAGTGAAACGCCATGCAACCTCTGAAGAGACAACTAACACAACACCTATACCCCCTAGTAGACTATTTTACAGGAACTTCTTTTCCACAGCTCATAAAACGGAGGAAAGGGTCCTGAAAGATATTGTTAATAGAAACGTTATCCCTACAGACAAAAATCAGAGGATACAACTGACGATTTACTATAAAACCAGAAAAACGGCCAGCCTACTCATGAGTAACTCTCCAGACACAAAGCAGAACGCTTTAAAAGAGACCAACGTCGTCTATGCCTTCAAATGCCCACTTGGGGACTGTAAGCTCCAAAAAACCCAGTATATAGGCAAGACAACAACATCTCTTTCTAGGCGTTTAACGATGCATAAGCAACAGGGCTCCATTAAGGAACATATAATCTCTTCCCACAACCAAACCATCGCCAGAGAAATCCTAGTAAACAACACAGAAATCATCGATAGATACAGCGATAGCAGACGGCTTGACGTTTGCGAGGCACTGCACATTAGAAGTCAACACCAGCAATCAACAGCCAATTAATGCACAACTATATTCTACCCACCTCAAGACTCCGCTCCAATATAGAAGCATCAAGAAATATGGACCAATAGGCTTTCTACAATCACTTCCATTTCAAATACCCATTGTTTCGTGTTCTGTCTTGTGTTGATGAAATTAATACCCTATTAAATACCACCTAACCCCATCCACCTCACTCAAATGTAGATATAATCAAATCGGAGATACGTAAGTTCTATTCAGTTGTGTATGTGTAAAGTCTTTGAAAATGTAATAAGTTTTACGAAACGCGCTCAAGTGTCGCGTCAGACTAGAAATAAAAATTAATTTTGGAGAATTGATTTTTGAATTACCTCCAACAGTGAAAAGAAATGTACGAAAGATTGAGAAAATTCGTGTTAGAATTATTAATCTTACTTTTTCGGTCATATTTAATAATATATGTCTACAGGAAAGACTACTACCAAAATATACTAATATATATATACAAAATATACTATATATATATATATATATATATATATATATATATATATATATATATATATATATATATATATATATGGATTGAGAGACAGATAGAGGTGTATATAGATAGATGAGTATGATTGATTGGTGGATTGTTAAATGGATGAATAGATAGATGTTTGGATAGATGGCTAGATAAATAGATAGATGAATGGGAAGATGAGTAGGTAGCTGGATAAATAGATAGATGGATAGGTGATAAAAAGATAGAGAGATAAAATGAATGATGTATGGATAGATAGACAAATAACAGAAAGATGAGCAGCTGGATGGATAGATAAATAGAGTAACGCGTAGATAGGAGAGATGGATGGGTGGATTGAGGACAGCTATTTGGGTAGAAAAAATAGTAGTTGGATGGATAGATGGATGGATACATAGATGTACAGGTAGATATATCGAGAGATGTACTAATAAATGAATGGATGGATGAATTGATAAACAGATGGATAGATAGACGGATCGTAGATGGATAGATTAATGGACATATGGATGGACCGATTGACAATAGATGAATAGCTGGATTTATGGATTAATGGATAGATAATTAAATAGAATGTTGGATAGATAGATGGACAGTTCAACCCGTTCTCGCACTTTCTTACAGTCAATATTGACTTATTAAATACGTGCATATGTGACATACTAAACATACTAGTTTACCTTGAATAGCTTCATAGAAAACACCGACCTTACCTAACCTTGGTATGTTAAGAAGGTTAGAAGAAGTAAGAAGAAGGTTAGGTAAGGTCGGTGTTTTCTATGAAGCTATTCAAGGTAAACTAGTATGTTTAGTATGTCACATATGCACGTATTTAATAAGTCAATATTGACTATACGAAATTGCGAGAACGAGTTGGACAGTTAGATACTTAATTAGATGCACAAATAGATGGATAGATAGATGGATGTATGGATGGAAAAGTAGATGGATTTATAAATGGATAGATTAATGAGTAGATAGTTGGATAAATAGATAGACATATAGATGGTCTGTGTGAAATATTTCCCACTTATAACATAAATAACTACCTAATAAATATTTATAATAATATACAGCTATGCCGTCCTCTGTTAAGCTTATAAGACTAACCACAAATTATTATTACTGTAATTAAGTTATTATGAAGATAATTCCTCTGTTAATAAACTATTAATTATAATATTATTATTACTGGGCTGATGTGACATGTGTGACGTCAGCCAGCTCCACGTGACATGTGTGACGTCAGCCAGCTCCACGTGACATGTGTGACGTCAGCCAGCACCACGTGACATGTGTGACGTCAGCCAGCACCACGTGACATGTGTGACGTCAGCCAGCTCCACGTGACATGTGTGACGTCAGCCAGCACCACGTGACATGTGTGACATCAGCTAGCTCCACGTGACATGTGTGATGTCAGCCAGCTCCACGTGACATGTGTGACGTCAGCCAGCTTCACTTTACGTGTGTGACGTCAGCCAGCTTCATGTGACATGTGTGACGTCAGCCACCACCACGTGACATGTGTGACGTCAGCCAGCACCACGTGACATGTGTGACGTCAGCCAGCTCCACGTGACATGTGTGACGTCAGCCAGCACCACGTGACATGTGTGACGTCAGCCAGCTCCACGTGATATGTGTGACGTCAGCCAGCTCCACGTGACATGTATGACGTCAGCCAGCTCCACGTGACATATGTGACGTCAGCCAGCTCCACGTGACATGTGTGACGTCAGCCAGCTCCACGTGACATATGTGACGTCAGCCAGCTCCACGTGACATGTATGACGTCAGCCAGCTCCACGTGACATATATGACGTCAGCCAGCTCCACGTGACATGTGTGACGTCAGCCAGCTCCACGTGACAAGTGACGTCAGCCAGCTCCACGTGACATGTGTGACGTCAGCCAGCACCACGTGACATGTATGACGTCAGCCAGCACCACGTGACATGTATGACGTCAGCCAGCACCACGTGACATGTGTGACGTCAGCCAGCTCCACGTGACATGTGTGACGTCAGCCAGCTCCACGTGACATGTGTGACGTCAGCCAGCTTCATCTGACATGTGTGACGTCAGCCAGCACCACGTGACATGTGTGACGTCAGCCAGCACCACGTGACATGTGTGACGTCAGCCAGCTCCACGTTATATGTGTGACATCAGCCAGCACCACGTGACATGTGTGACGTCAGCCAGCTCCACTTTACGTGTGTGACGTCAGCCAGCTTCATCTGACATGTGTGACGTCAGCCAGCACCACGTGACATGTGTGACGTCAGCCAGCACCACGTGACATGTGTGACGTCAGCCAGCTCCACGTGACATGTGTGACGTCAGCCAGCACCACGTGACATGTGTGACGTCAGCCAGCTGCACGTGACATGTGTGACGTCAGCCAGCTCCATGTGACATGTGTGACGTCAGCCAGCACCACGTGACATGTGTGACGTCAGCCAGCTGCACGTGACATGTGTGACGTCAGCCAGCTCCACGTGACATGTGTGACGTCAGCCAGCGCCACGTGACATGTGTGACGTCAGCCAGCTGCACGTGACATGTGTGACGTCAGCCAGCTCCACGTGACATGTGTGACGTCAGCCAGCACCACGTGACATGTGTGACGTCAGCTAGCACCACGTGACATGTGTGACGTCAGCCAGCACCACGTGACATGTGTGACGTCAGCCAGCTCCACGTGACATGTGTGACGTCAGCCAGCTGCACGTGACATGTGTGACGTCAGCCAGCTCCACGTGACATGTGTGACGTCAGCCAGCTCCACGTGACATGTGTGACGTCAGCCAGCACCACGTGACATGTGTGACGTCAGCCAGCTCCACGTGACATGTGTGACGTCAGCCAGCACCACGTGACATGTGTGACGTCAGCCAGCTCCATCTGACATGTGTGACGTCAGCCAGCTCCACGTGACATGTGTGACGTCAGCCAGCTCCATCTGACATGTGTGACGTCAGCCAGCTCCACGTGACATGTGTGACGTCAGCCAGCTCCAAGTGACACGTGTGACGTCAGCCAGCTCCACGTGACATGTGTGACGTCAGCCAGCTCCACGTGACATGTGTGACGTCAGCCAGCTCTACGTGACATGTGTGACGTCAGCCAGCTCCAAGTGACACGTGTGACGTCAGCCAGCTCCACGTGACATGTGTGACGTCAGCCAGCTCCACGTGACATGTGTGACGTCAGCCAGCTCCACGTGACATGTGTGACGTCAGCCAGCTCCACGTGACATGTGTGACGTCAGCCAGCTCCACGTGACATGTGTGACGTCAGCCAGCTCCACGTGACATGTGTGATGTCAGCCAGCTCCACGTGACATGTGTGACGTCAGCCAGCTCCACGTGACATGTGTGACGTCAGCCAGCTCTACGTGACATGTGTGACGTCAGCCAGCTCCACGTGACATGTGTGACGTCAGCCAGCTCCACGTGACATGTGTGACGTCAGCCAGCTGCACGTGACATGTGTGACGGCAGCCAGCTCCACGTCACAACGAGGATTGTGTAACAACAACTTTCTTAAGCCTCGTTGGTGACGTAAAGTGTGGAGATGAACTCTAACACATTATATAATAAACACAACAATATATTCCGTTCAGATTCTGTAATGATTCTTATTAACCACCACAACTGCAAATTTAATAACTAATAGTTGTGCCATGAAGGAGAGGGTGAGTGTGGGGAGGGAGGACCGGTCATAATGATCTGGACGACATGATATCTTGACCAAAGACACCGGGACCATGATGGAGAGGGTGAGTGTGGGGAGGGAGGACTGGCCATAATTGTCTGGACATGAAGGAGAGCGTGAGTTTGGGAAAGGGAGTACTGGTCATAATGATCTGAACATGAAGGAGAGCGTGAGTGTGGGGGAGGGAGTACCGGTCATAATGGTCTGGACGACATGATATCTTGACCAAAGACACCGGGACCATGATGGAGAGGGTGAGTGTGGGGGAGGGAGGACTTTTATTATTATTACTGTTATTTTTCTACCACAAACGTGGCCACACTAACCAGCATATTTACATACTTCAATTTAGTTTAGTTCAAACTAAAGTCTTTGAAAATGTAATAAGATATTACGAAACGCGTTCAAGTGTCGCGTCAGACTAGAAATAAAAATGAATTTTGGAGAATTGATTTTTCAATTACCATCAACAGTGAAAAGAAATATAAGAAATATTGAGAAAATTCGTGTTAGAATTATTAATCTTACTTTTTCGGTCATATTTAATAATATATGTCTACAGGAAAGACTGCTACCAATATATATATATATATATATATATATATATATATATATATATATATATATATATATATATATATATATATATAATATATATATACATTCTCAGGCTGACTGAGCCATATAGCTATTACGAGATTTAACCCACTTGGTGAGGGTGGTTATGTAAGTGGTGAACCAGGAGTTGGGTCACTACTTGATATAGACGGCTGGTGAATCCATGATGGTGTTTGATTGCAACCAGGTTATAGTAGCAGTGTTGAGGTAAATATTCTTATGTCTTGTATATAAATGTGTTGTATATATTCTTTGTTTTATTAAATGTGTTTAGGTAACAGGGAGAGAGAGAGAGAGAGGGAGAGAGAGAGAGAGAGAGGAGAGAGAGAGAGAGAGAGAGAGAGAGAGAGAGAGAGAGAGAGAGAGAGAGAGAGAGAGAGAGAGAGAGAGAGAGAGAGAGAGAGAGAGAGAGAGAGAGAGAGAGAGATAGAGAGAGAGAGAGTGAGAGAGAGAGAGAGAGAGAGAGAGAGAGAGAGAGAGAGAGAGAGAGAGAGAGATAGAGAGAGAGAGAGAGAGAGAGAGAGAGAGAGAGAGAGAGAGAGAGAGAGAGAGAGAGAGAGAGAGAGAGAGAGAGAGAGAGAGAGAGAGAGAGAGAGACATAGAGAGAAAGGACTACAGCTGTGGCCATGGTTGTGCGGAATAATAACTCAGAAAAGGGGGATTGAGGAGATCATTTCGAGCAAGGAGAGCGTGGGGAAGTCACGGCGTCTCGAGAAGGGTGTGTGCACGAGACAACGAGGCCAGTCTTGGAGCCGCACCACCTGAAAGTGTGACGCTGAGCCCCTCTTCACGATCTAGATGCGTACAGGGTGATCTCCTGGTCAAAATACAAGCACTTTAGAGATCATTGTTGCTCGATCAGCGGTAGCAGGAGTGTGGCTGCCAAGGTCAGGTTGTCTGTTCCGGCCAAGAGTGGTTGGGAGTGGTGGTTTACCTGTATGCGAGAAGTAGTCTGGGACAGTAGCCAGAGAGGTTTGGAAGTTTAAGTTCCATAAGTCCCCAACCCCCCTCAGGCAGTCCGGGATGGAACAGGTAGAAGAAATGAAAAGGTGCATAGTGCTCCCGGCTGTCTGCGTTCGAATCCTTCTGGGGTGTGGATTTTTCGGTTGCATATTTGCTTGGTGACCATTCAAGCGTGTTTGCGTTTGTGTTGCTCAAATGACCCCAAAATGTGAGGTCATTCGACGAAATATCTGTGCCCAAGTTGACCCCCTGAGTACTGTTGTATGTTGGATATATAGTGTCATGACTTCCAATTTTTTTACAGTCAGTTTGGTTTATTAGCTAAGGTACCAGATACGCGAAGGTGCATAGTGCTTTTGGCTGTCTGGGTTCAAATCCTTCTTGGCTCTTAAGTTTTTGGTTGCATATTGGCTTGGGGACCATCCAAACCTGTTCGCATTTGTGTTACTCACGTGGTCCCAAAAAGTGATGTGATTCGATGAAATATCTGTGCTCAAGTTGACCTTCGAACGCTGTTAGATTTTGGGTAAATAATCTCACGACTTCCAACGTTTTTGTATGGTCAGTTTAGTTTAGTGCATAAGGTACCATATACACAAAGATGCATAGGGCTCCTAGCTGTCTGGGTAATAATCCTTATGGGGTGTAGAGTTTTCTGTTGCCTTTTGGCTTGGGGACCATTCAAGCTTTTTCGCTATTGTGTTGCTCACGTGGCCACAAAAAGTGAGGTGATTCGATGAAATATCTGTGCCTAAGTTGACCTCCGAGCGCTGTCGGATGTTGGGTAAATAGTCTCACAACTTCCAACATTTTTGTACAGTCAGTTTGGTCTAGTGACTAAGGTACGAGATATACGAAGGTGCATAGTGTTCCTGACTGACTGGGTTTGCATCCTTCTGTGGTTTGAAGTTTTCTCTTGCATATTGGCTTTGTGACCATTCAAGCTTGTTGGCATTTGTGTTGCTCATTGGGGTTGCTCATAGTAGGGCCACCACTTGATATAGACGGCTGGTGAAGCCACGATGGTATTGGATTGCAACCAAGTTATAGTAGCATAGAGTGTTGAGGTTAATATTCTTATGTCTTGTATATAAGTGTGTTGTAAATATTCTTTGTTTTAAAAAATGGGTTTAGTTAACAGGCGTTTGCCCTTGTCCTAGTGAGGCTTCCCAGAAAGCAGAAAAAGAGAGAGAGAGAGAGAGAGAAAGGACTACAGCTGTGGCCATGGTTTTACGGAATATTAACTCAGAAAAGGGGAACTGAGGAGATCATTCCGAGCAAGGAGAGCGTGGGGAAGTCACGGTGGTTCGAGAAGGGTGTGTGCACAAGACAACGAGGCCAGTCTTATAGCCGCAACACCTGAATGTGTAACGCTGAGCCCCTCCCCACAATCTAGAGGCGTACAGGGTGATCTCCGTGACAAAATACAAGCACTCAAGAGATCTTTGTTGCTCGATCAGCGGTAGCAGGAGTGTGGCTGCCGAGGTCGGGTTGTCTGTTCCGGCCGAGAGTGCTTGGGGGACGTGGTTTACCTGTATGCGAGGAATAGTCTTGTACAGTAGCCAGAGAGGTTTGGAGGTTTAAGGTTTAAGGGAGGGAGGTTTAATATAAGTCCCCTACCCCCCTCAGGCAGTCCGTGATGGAACAGGTACCAGAAATGCGAAGGTGCATATTGCTCCTGGCTGTCTGGGTTCAAATCCATCTGGGGTGTTGAGTTTTCGGTAGCATATTAGCTTTGAGACCATTCAAGCTTTTTGGCATTTGTGTTGCTCACACGGCCCCAAAACGTGAGGTGATTCTATAAAATATCTGTCCTCAAGTTTACCCCCTGAACCCTGTATCATGTTGGGTAAATAGTATCACGACTTCCAAAATTTTGATTCAGTCAGTTTGATCTAGTGGCTATGGAACCAGATACGCGAACCTGCATAGTGTTCCTGGCTGTCTGGGGTTCGAATGCTTCAGGGGTGTGGAGTTTTCGGCTTGAGGACCGTTCAAGCTTGTTCGCATTTGATTTGCTCACGTGGCCCAAAAAAGTGAGGTTATTCAATGAAATATCTGTCCACAAGTTGACCTTCGAGCGTTGTTGGTTGTTTGGTAAGTAATCTTATGACTTCCAACATTTTTGTACAGTCAGTTTGGTCTAGTGGCTAAGGTACCAGAAATGCGAAGGTGCATATTGCTCCCAGCTATCTGGCTTCGAATCCTTCTGGGGTGAGAAGTTTTTTGTTGCACATTGGCTTGGGGACCATTCAAGCATGTTCGCATTTGTGTTGCTCATGTTGTCCCGAAAAGTGAGGTGATTCGATAAAATATCTGTGCCCCAGTGGACCTCCGAGTGCTGTCAGATGATGGTTATATATTCTCAGTCTGTTTGGTCTAGTGGCTAACGTATCAGATACGCGGACCTGCATAGCGATCCTGGCAGTCTGGGTTCGAATTCTCCATGGGTGTGGAGTTTTTGGTTGCTTATTGGGTTCGGGACCATTCAAGTTTGTTCGTATTTGTGTTGCTAACGTGGCCACAAAAAGCGAAGTCATTCGATGAGATATCTGCTCCCAAGTTAAACTCTGATCCCTGACGGATGTTGGGAAAATAGTATTAAGCCTTCCAACATTTTTGTACAATCAGTTTAGTCTAGTGGCTAAGGTACCTGAAATGAGAAGGTGGATAGTGCTCCTGGCTGTCTGGGGTGTGGAGTTTTTGGCTTGAGGACCGTTCAAGCATGTTCGCATTTGTGTTGCTCACGTCGCCCAAAAAAAGTAAGGTGATTTAATGAAATATCTATGCCCAAGTGTACATCTGAGCGCTGTCAGATGTTGGGTCTCACAACTTACAACATTTTTGTACAGTCAGTTTGTTCTAGAGGCTAAGGTACCAGATACGTGAAGGTGCATAGTGCTCCTGGCTGTCTGGGTTCAAATCCATATTGGGTGTTGATTTTTCGGTTGCATATTTGCTTGATGACAATTCAAGCTTGTTCGATTTTGTGATGCTCACGTGGCATCAAAAAGTGAGGTGATTCTATGTTATTCCTGTATCTAAGTTGACCTCCGAGCCCTGTCAGATGTTAGGTAAATAGTCTCACGACTTCCAACAATTTTGTACATGCATTTTGGTCTAGTAGCTAAGGTACTAGATACGTGAAGATGCATAGTGTTCCCGACTGTCTGCGTTCGAATCCATCTTGAGTGTGGAGATTTTGGTTGCATGTTTGCTTGGTGACCATTCAAGGTTGTTTGCATTTGTGTTGCTCACGTGGACACAGAAAGTGAGGAGATTCGATGATGTATCTGTAACCAAGTTGGCCTCCGAGCTATGTCGGATGATGGTTAAATAGTCTCACGACATCCAACATTTTTGTTCAGTCAGTGTATAAGGATACCAGATACGCGAAGGTGCAAAGTGCTCCTGGCTGTTAGGGTTCGAATCATTCTGTGGTGTGGAGTTTTTGGTTTCATACTTGTCTTTGGGTCCATTCAAGCTTGTTCGCATTTGTGTTGCTCACGTGGCCCCAAAAAGTTAGATGATTCGATAAAATATCTGGGCACTTTTTGACCTCTGAGACCTTTCAGATAAAGGGTAAATAGTCTAACAACTTCCAAAATTTTTGTACATTCAGTTTGGTCTGGTGGTTAAGGTACCAGATACGCGAAGGTGCAAAGTGCTCCTGGATGTCTGGGTTCGAATCCATCTTGGGTGTGGAGTTTTTGGTTGCATATTTGCTTGGTGACCATTCAAGGTTGTTCGCATCTGTGTTGCTCACATGGCCCCAAAAAGTGAGGAGATTCGATGAAATATCTGTGCGTAAGTTTTTCTCCGAGTGCGGTCGGATATTGGGTAAATAGTCTCACGACTTCCAACATTTTCGTACAGTAAGTTTGGACTACTGGCACAGGTACCAGATACGTGAATGGCTGTCTGGGTTCGAATCTTTTTGGAGTGTGAAGGTTTCGGTTGCATATTGGCTTGGGGACTATTCAAGCTTGTTCGCATTTGTGTTGGCCATGTGGCTCAAAAAGTGAGTTGACTTGATAAAATATCTGTGCACTTTTTGACATCTGAGCCTTGTCGGATGATGGATAAATGGTCACAGAACTTCCAACGTTTTTGTACAGTCAGTTTTGTCTAGCATCTAAGGTACCACATACTGGAAAATGCATATTGCTCCTGGCTGTCTAGGGTTCGAATCCATCAGGGGGGTGTGGATTTTTCGGTTGCATATTGGCTTAATAACTAATCAAGATGGTTCACATTTGTGTTACTCACGTGGCCTCAAAAAGTCAGGTAATTAGTTCAAAAACCTGTATCCAAGTTGATCTCCGAGCGCTGTCGGATGTTGGGTAATCTCAGAACTAACAATATTTTTGTATAGTCAGTTTGGTCTGGTAGCTAAGTGACCAGTTACATGAAGGTGCAAAGTGATCCTGGCTGTCTTGGTTTGAATCCTTTTGCTGTGTGGAGTTTTCGGATGCACAGTGGCTACGGGACCATTCAAGTTTATTTACATTTGTTTTGCTCACTTGGCCCCAAAAAGTGAGGTGTTTCGATGAAATGACTGTACCCAATTAGGCTTCCGAGCGCTGTCGGATGTTGGGTAACCTCACGACTTCCAACAATTTTGTATAATCAGTTTGGTCTAGTAGCTAAGTTACCAGACACGTGAAGGTGCACAGTGATCCTGGCTGTCTAGGGTTCGAATCCTCCTGGGGAGTTGAGTTTTCGGGTGCATATTGGCTTTGGAACCATTCAAGTTTATTCACATTTGTTTTGCTCACTTGGCCCCAAAATGTGAGGTGAGTCAATGAAATGACTGTGCCCAATTAGGCCTCCGAGCGCTGTCGGATGTTGGGAAAATAGTCTCACGGCATCCAACATTTGTTATTCAGTTAGTTTGGTCTCGCGGCTAAAGTACCAGATACGCGAAGATGCATAGTGCTCCTGGCTGTCTGGTATAGGATCATTCTGTGGTGTTGAGTTTTCCTTTGCATATTGGCTTTGGGACCATTCAAGCTTGTTCGCATTTGTGTTAGGTTGCCTCAAAAAGTGAGGTGATACGATGAAATATCTGTTCTCAAGATGACCACCAAGTGCTGTCGGAAGTTTGATTAAAAGTCTCACGACTTTCAAAATTTTCAACGGTCAGTTTGGTCAAGTGGCTTAGGTACCAGATAAACGAATGCGCATATTACATCTGTATGGGGTTCGATTCCTTCTGGAGTGTGGAGGTTTTGGTTGCATTTTGGCTTCAGGACAATTCAAGCTTGCTCACATTTGTGTTGCTCACTTGGCCTCAAAAAGTGAGGTGATTCGATAAAATATTTGTGCCCTTTTTGACATACGAGCCCTTTCAGATGATGGGTAAAAAGTCTCACAACTTCCAAAATTTTTGTACAGTCAGTTTGGGCTAGTGGCTAAGGTACCAGACACAAAGATGCATAGTGCTCCTGGCTGACTGGGTTAGAATCCTTCTGGGGTGTGGAGTTTTCAGTTGCATTTAGGCTTGGGGACGTGCAAGCTTGTTCGCATTTGTGATGCTCACATGGCCCCACAAAAATGAGATGATTCGATAAAATATCTGTACTCAAGTTAACCAAGGTAAATAATCACATGGCTTCCAACATTTTTGTACAGTCAGTTTGGTCTAGTGTCTAAGGTACCACATACGTGAAAGTGCATCACGTATGTTTCTCATGTTTACCCAAAAAGTGTTGTGATTCAATGAAATATCTGTGTCCAGGTTGACCTCCGAGCGCTCTCAGATGTTGGGTAAATAGTCTCATGACTTCCAACATTTTTGTACAGTCAGTTTGGTCGTGTCGCTAAGGTACCAGATACACATATGTGCAAAGTTCTCATGGTTGTCTGGGTTCGAATCCTTCTGGGGTGTTTACTTTTCGGTTGCATATTGGTTTGAGGATCATTCAAACTTGTTCGCATTTATGTTGCTCACGTGGCCTCAAAAAAGTGACGTGATTCGATTAAATATCTATACCCAAGTTAACCACCGAGCTTTGTCAGATGTTGAGTAAATTATCTCATGACTTCCAACATTTTTGTACAGTCAGTTTTGTCTAATGGTGATAGAAATTTCTGCTCATAATTGGTACGATTCTGCTCAATATTTCAATTTATTCTACAGTCCATTTATTGTTTTAATATTTAACAATTTATTATTCCAGAGATCCAAAAGTACTGATTCTCTGATTTATTTCCTTTTCATATATTTTTTTTTATTTCGGTTTCTTTAAAGGGGGGTCCTTCGAAGTTACTGATATTTATTATAATTATTATTAATATTCTGAGCCACATTTTCCCACATTCTTTTTGGTCAACTTCAGACCGGATGAACCAGATTTAGCATTAAATCTATAATTACTAATTTATATAAACCAGTAACATTTCATAAACATTTTACGGTCCAGTATATCAAACCAAATCACTGGTCCTATAATCTATTACGATTAACTAATCATTTACTAACCCTGATAATAGTATACTAGTAGTTGAGTAGTATTATCAGGTACTAGGCTATACATGTATTCCCCTTTTATTTACGGCTGTTAGCAGACTGCCACATATTATAGCATAAAGCATATTAATTTCATTATTAATAAATTAAAAAAAGATTTAATGTTTAAAGTAGCCTAAGTGGGTCATAGCCAATTACCCACAACTCTTAGGCCTATACCTCACACACAGGTAAAAATGGTCTTACCATCTAACCATAATATATTTAGGTGGTAATGATATCCATCCAATTCGTCACCCAGCTGAAATTATTAATCATCTAAAAAATATCATTAATTCCTTTAAGGAAATTAGCCACTCTGTCGTGTTGACATTAGTGGAACCTCGCCAACTGAAGAGTGATAATCGTTGGAGAGTGAACCCTGAATACTCTGCTAAATATATTTATTTTCGGCCGCGAAAAAGAGTAAGTCTGGACGCCACTTATATTCACTTTACATCTAGACCATATCGTCAGAACTTTGCCCCAGGTTGAGTACACTTGTCAAGAGAGTTCAGGACACATGTTGTCGATAAATTAATTAACACTATCAACCACCATAGGAGGTTGTGGCTAGCAAGCCAAATTTAACTGTATATATTTATAATTTTCACACTTGTATTTTTCAAGTGCCCATAATCTGTATATCAATTTACAAAAAAATAAAATCCCCAGAAAATAGCACTGATATATTCACATTATTGCAACATTTCTTGTATTGATGCCAACCATAAGGGGTAGGATTTCTGACTGTAATTGTATTAAGTTATGTAAAAATTCAGCCTAAACTATTTAGCTACTTTCTTAGGTAGGATCAATTCTAACTAGTACTGTATTAGACCGTACTAGTATATTCTAGATGATAAAGATGAGCTAGCCCCAAGGTACTACTGTAGTGGCATCTGTGTATCACTCAAATATTAGCTATTTACTACTAGGAAGGTAAGCTAACCTCCAGACGAGGTAGCACATAGCCTAGTCCGGAAATATTAGGCTACTAGGTGTACCCGGTCACGCGTTGCTGTGGCTCAGCAACGCATGTGCGTTACTGAGCCACAGCAACCTTCCCCTGTCTCCCAGTCCTTCCCAACATTGCCCCCTCCCTGGTCCCCTCGTCCTCCCAACCATTCCTCACTCCCTCGACCCTTTTTCCTCCCGTTCATCGTCCGCTACAGCGTCCCCTCGTCGTCCCCACAATCTCCTACTCCCCCGTCTCCTCGTCCTCCCTACCATCCCCCCTTCCTTCCCCGTCCCCTCGTTCTCCCAATCATTCATCACTCCCTCGTCCCTTTTTCCTCCCCTTCAACCTCCACTCCACCATCCCCTCGTCCTCCTACCCATTCCCTACTCCACCATCCCTTCGTCCTTCACACTATCTCCTACGCCCCCGTCCTCTCATCCTCCCTACCATTCCCCCCCCCTCCCTGTCCTCTCGTTTTCCCTACCATTCCCCTTCTCCTCCCCACTATCCCCCACTCTCCTGTCCCCTTGTCATCTCAACCATTCTCCATTCCCCTCGTCCCCAACTCCCCCTGTTCCCTCGTCCTCCCTCACCATTACCCCCTTCCCTGTCCCCTCGTCCTTCCCATCATTCCCCACTCCCTCGTCTGATGATCAAATGATCTGATGTTTCCATCAGAAAATTGGGAACTTTAAATGATCTGGGTCTAGATTCCCAAAGAAGTTAGGCAAACACTTACGAACTTGTACATCTCTTCTCAATCTTTGGCAGCTTTGTTTACAATTATTAAACAGTTAATGAGGTCCGAATAACCAGGAGACTGTTTATAAAAATAACAGCAGTTAATTGACAAATTTTCATACTTGTAAACTGTTAATAAATGCAACTAAAGCCATCAAAGATTGAGGAACGATGTACACTTTCGTAAGTACTTGCATAACTGCTTCGTGAATCTGGCCCCAGATGTCCCCATCACTGAGATATAAGAAAAAAAGTTCAAAAAACGAAATGAAAAATAATGAAAAAATAGAAAAATAAACTATACTCAAGAAATGATCGGTATGGTTAACAAGACAGCTCAATTCCTACGCAGTGTCGCATAAAATAATTAAATCAGAATTAAATAAATTGAAATTTAAGAAAATTCCATTTATCAATGAAATCAGAAACACAATTCCATTTCAAACAAATTTAGTATAGCATGTGTTGATCTTATGTGCAACAGATGGCGCTGTTTTTCAAAAACGCATGTTTTTACCTGTCACAAATGTGGCATCTATATAGTAGGTATATGAAAAGACGCGCCTATTCAAATGCAACATTGTGTCAAAATTTCAAAGCAATCAGTGAAGAAATTTCGGAGATTACAGCATGTGTTGCTCTTACGACCAACAGATGGTGCTGTTTTTCAAAATAAGCATGTTTTTTCTTGTCACAGGTGAGGCAGGTATATAGTAGGTATGTAAAAAGATGCGTCTATTCGAATGCAACGTTGTGTCAAAATTTCAACGCAATCGGTAAAGAGGTTTCCCTCACATGAAAAACACAGTTTTTCAGAAAAAAAACATGTTTTTTACCATCACAGACGTGACATCTATATAGCATGTTTATAAAAACCTGTTCGGATGCGAATGGAACGTTGTGGGAAAATTTCAAAGCAATTGGTGTAGAAATTGCGGAGATTAGCGATTATGAGCAAACGAATATTTCCATTTTTATTTATATAGACTAGCAGTACCCGGCCACGCGTTGCTGTGGCTCAACAACGCATGTGCGTTGCTGAACCACAGCAACCTTCCCTGTCCCCCAGTCTTCACCACCATTCCCTTCTCACCCGTCTCCTCGGCCTCCCAACAATTCCCAACTCCACCGTCCCCTTATCTTTCCCTCCGTGCCCATCTCCCCTGTCCCCTTTGTCCTCCACACCATTCTCCATTCCCCCATCCCCTCGTCCCCACCATCCCAAACTGCCCCATCCCCTCGTCCTTCCCCACCTTTACCCCCTTTCTTGTCCCCCTCGTCCTCTGCACCATCTCTCACTTCAGTCCCCTCGTAATCTCCACCATTCCCCACTCCCTCATACGGTTCCTTCCCAAATGGTCTGATGTTCCCATCAGAAAATTTGGAACATCATACCATCTGATGTTTCCATCACTGAAATATAATTAAAACAGTTAAAAAACTAAATGAAAATATGAAAAAATATAAAAATGAAGTATACTCACGAAATGAACGGTTTGGTAAAAAAAACTGCTCAATTCCAATGCAATTCACACAAAATAATTAAATCAAAATGAAAATAAATCAAAATCTATGAAATTCAGTTTATCAATGCAATTAGAAACATTGAAAATAAATTGTAACATTTCCAAGTATAACATGTGTGTTGCTCTTACATGCAACAGCTACGGTGGCTACGAGGCCACCGCGCAAGGTGGCCTCGTAGCCTGGTGGATAGCGCGCAGGACTCGTAATTCTGTGGCGCGGGTTCGATTCCCGCACGAGGCAGAAACAAATGGGCAAAGTTTCTTTCACCCTGAATGCCCCTGTTACCTAGCAGTAAATAGGTACCTGGGAATTAGTCAGCTGTCACGGGCTGCTTCTTGGGGGTGGAGGCCTGGTCGAGGACCGGGCCGCTGGGACACTAAAGCCCCGAAATCATCTCAAGATAACAGATGGCACTGTTTTTCACGAAAAGCATAGTTTTACCTGTCACAGGTGTGGCATCTATACTTACGAAATGAACGGTATGGTAAACAACACAGCTCAATTCCAACACAATGTCACACAAAATAATTCACTAAAAAGTAAAATAAATCGAAATCTATGAAAATAAAATTTATCAATGCAATCGGAAACACTGAAATGGAATTCGTGACATATTTAATATTGAATAATGAATATTATTCATTATATTCGTCTTTAAATAATGAATATTTAAAGACGCCCCTATTCAAATACAACGTTGTGTCAAAATTTCAAATCAATTGGTGAAGAATTTTTGGTGATTACAGCATGTGTTGCTCTTACGTCCAACAGATAGTGCTATTTTTCAAAAAAAGCATGTTATTTCCTGTCACAGGTGAGACATGTATATAGTAAATATATAAAAAGATGCGCCTATTCGAATACAACGTTGGGTCAAAATTTCAAAGCAATCGGTAAAGAGATTTCGAAGATTTCTTTCACATGAAAAACACACTTTTTCAGAAAAAGTATGTTTTATACCGTCACAGAGGTGACATCTATATAGTATGTATATTAAAACCTGCTCGGATGTGAAAGGAACGTTGTGTGAAAATTTCAAAGCAATCGGTGAAGAACTTTCGGAGATTATCGATTTTGAACAAACGAACATATCTATTTTTATTTATATAGATTATCACGATACTGGCGAGTAAATACACAAGTATCCAAGTTACTTCAGTAACAAATATTCAAGCCCTACAAAGCTTGAACATAAAGTCACCATGTCTACTCCTGAAAAACTAAAGAGATCCTTGATAGGCCTTAAAGGTCATTTAAATAGATTGCTCAATAAGTCAGAAAACTTAACAAAGGCAACTCTAGTTGATTACCATCAGTTGGAAATTTCTCTGAGAGTAGCTGGTCTCAAGTTCGAACAAGCCAAGGCTATGATTGGGTCTTACATCATTGTGTTAACGGATAGAGACATTGATCCTGATGAAATTGATCAAGCTATAGCAGAAACATCTCAGTATGAAGATAACACCCAAGACATATTTATTCTTCTAATTGATTTAGTTGAAACTACACAGTAACTCCAAAGATTCCTGTATCTCAACCCAGTGTATTACAAGCAAAGGCACGTTTATCTTCTTTGGACTTGCCCACATTTGCTGGACTGGATGAAGAGAATTGAGATACATTTTGGACATCATTTAAAGTCCATATTCATTCTAAAACTTCTATGGATACGGTAATCAAATTTTCTTACCTTCAAAGCCGCCTCAGAGGGGAAGGAAGGGGAAGGGGAAGAAGAGGGAATAACGTCACAAATCTCTGACCAGAAAGTAAGTAAGTAATTATCAAAAGAAGGCACCAAACCGGGAAGGCTATGTAGCACCATCAAATGTGCAGAATAATCAGAGGGCGCTAAATATCACCAAGGATGCCAATACGAGAACAAAAACGCATAAGACGAACATTATCAAAAGTATCCGAGTCACCAAGAATTCTATTGAGGGACAGGTGACCGCGAGGGGCGGTCGGAAAGCAAGACATACGCTCGTCCTGGAAGTCAGGACATTCAAGGAGGACATGCACGACCGTAAGAGGGACAATGCAACTAGGACAATAAGGAGCTGGGCGGCGCTCCATCAATGCGAGTATGGCCAATACGCAACCTCGCCAGAGCTGTTTCCCACCACCAGTTACAGTGGAAGGAGGACGTCCACGAGGAAACACAACATTTAAGAGTACGTAGTTTGTTACCAGTAACAGACAACCAAGAAGCCTGCCAACGGGTAAGGACGGAGGAATGGATAACCGGGTAAAAGTCGGAATATGGAATACCTTTACGAGAGACAGGACAAGAGCAGACTGCTTCCTTGGCGGCAGCATCCGCACGCTCATTTAAAGACACACCAATATGGCTGGGAACCCAACAAAACTCAACCGACTTAAATTTACTGTGAACAAGAAACAGCCAATGCTGGATCTCGACAACTACTGGATGAACCGGATTAAAGAACCCGAGAGCCATGAGGGCACTACGAGAGTCAACAACAACTACAAAGGTAGACTGACAACGAGAAAGCAGGAGACGAAGAGCATAGAGAATAGCATAAAGCTCCGCTGTAAAGATGCTAGTCTCCGGAGGTAAGCGACACATATAAGTGCGATCAGGAAAAACAACAGAGTAGCCAACACCGTCCGCAGACTTAGACCCATCGGTGAAGACAGAAATGGAGCAGGAGTGAGAAGAAAAGTGCTCAAGGAAAAGGCGTTTTAGAACCATAGGAGGGGTAAAAGCTTTAGTGATACGGGTCAAGGAAGTACACAACCGCGGAAGAGGGACTCTCCACGGGGGCAAAGAAGGAACAACACGAGGAGAAACATTAGAAATATGAACGGAAAGAGAATCCTGTAGGCGAGATAACCGGACAGAAAGAGGGAGGTGGTGAAGAGGAACAGGAACCGCAGGAGGGGTAAAAGTTAAAGCAAGACAGAGGCGAGAGGAAGGATGTTGTAAGGACCGCGCAAGATAGCGAAGACAGTAGCGATCACGGCGGTCTTGGAGAGACAGGAAGCCAGTGTCAACATACAAGCTAAGGACGGGAGTCGAACGAAAGGCACCAGAACTGAGGAGCAACCCAGTATGGTGCAAAGCATCAAGACGGCGAAGAGTAGAAGGAGAAGCAGACGAGTAAGCAGGGCAACCATAATCGAGCTTAGACAGGACGAGAGAGGAATGTAATGCAAGGAGAGTGCGCCTATCTGCCCCCCAAGAAGTATGGGACAAGACCCGAAGGAGGGTAAGGGACTTAGAGCACTCAACACGGAGGTAAGAAATATGGGGAGACCAAGACAAACGAGTGTCAAGGAATAACCCCAAAAGCTTCGCGGAATCTTTGTACTCAAGGGGATGACCATAAAGTGACAAAGAGGGACGAAGAACGACCCGTTTCCGCGCAAAAGTCATGGCACAAGTCTTAGAAGTAGAGAACTTGAAGCAATGATCGGTGGCCCAAGACGACACGGCATCAATTGCAAGTTGAAGCCGGCGCTGAAGGAAAGGCGAATCATCACCCTGACAGCAAAGGGTAAGATCATCGACATAGAGAGCGGAGAAGACACCTGAAGGAAGAGAGGAAAGAAGACCATTGAGGGCAACCAGAAAAAGAGTAGTGCTCAGAACACTACCCTGGGGCACACCTTCGTATTGCTGAAAAGAGGCAGCGAGAGCGGTACCAAGGCGCACCCGAAAGGAGCGACGAGAGAGGAAGCTGCGGAGAAAGAGAGGGAGATGGCCACGAAGGCCAAAAGAATGAAGTTGAGATAGAATATGATATCGCCAAGTGGTGTTGTAAGCCTTTTCCAGGTCAAAAAGGACGGCAACAACGAAGGTCCTCGCAGCAAAAGCAGTACAAATATAGACCTCCAAGTTCACCAGGACATCTGTCGTGCTGCGGCACTTGCGGAAACCAAATTGAGAAGGGGAGAGGAGGTGATGGTGTTCCAGGAACCACATCAGACGAACGTTAACCATACGTTCAAAGAGTTTGCAGACACAACTTGTGAGGGCAATAGGGCGAAAGTCCTTAGGGGAAGTACCCAGAGACCCCGGTTTGCGAACAGGGAGGACAACGGCATCGAGCCAGTCCTCAGGGACTGACGACGACTCCTAGATCCGATTATACAGACTCAGTAAATACTGAGACGTGCATGGAGGGAGATGGCGAAGCATCTCATAATGAATACCATCGGAGCCCGCCGCCATGGAACCGCAGAGGGCCAGGGCAGAACGAAGTTCAGAGAGAGAGAAGGGATCATTATAGGGAAGCCAAAGACGAGTGCAGAAATCTAAAGGACGAGACTCAAGGACAGGTTTACGAAGAAGGAAAGATTGGGGAAGATGAAGACCAGAGCTAACAGAAGAAAAGTGGGAACCCAGTTCGGAAGCGACCTGCAACGAGTCCGCCCCAAGAGTATCATGGAGGTGAAGGACCGGTGAAACATCGGGAACGAACTTTCCCGCTATCTTGCGAATACGCTTCCAGATCTGGGGCAGAGGAGTTTCGGACGTAATTGTTGAGACATAAGATGCCCAACATTCACGTTTAGCCATACGGATGGCCCTACGAGCCACCGCACTCGCTTTCCGAAAGAAAAGAAAAGAATCGGCCGTCTGCCGACGGCGGTGCCTCTTCCAGGCTGCACGCTTACAGCGGACAGCCTGGGTACAATCCGCATTTCACCAGGGAACGCACTTCCGCGGATCCCGAGAGGAAGAGCGAGGAATAGAGTGGAGGGCAGCGGTGAAGACAGTGTCATGAAAAAGGAGGAGAGCGCGAGGGAGAGGCAGAAGGCCCAAGAGGTCTGAGAGAGCAGCACTGAGGGTAAATAGGTTCCAGTCCGCTTTAGCAAACTGCCACCTAGGAAAAGAGAGAGAAGGGCGAAACGAGAAAAAGGAAACAAGGATAGGGAAATAATCACTGCCATGGAGGTCATCAAGAACCTGCCACGTGAAGTCCGAGAGTCCAAGTGAGTGGGCTCACCAGAATTTAGAAGAGACAGGGATGAAGAGAGGAGAAACGGCTCAAGAAGGCGACCCCGGGTATTCGTCAGAACATCACCCCAAAGAGAATGACGACAATTGAAGTCACCCAGCAGGAGCACAGGCTCCGGCAAGGAGTCCAAGAGGTGTTTCAAATCAGGAAGAGAGAGCGGGACACTCGGGGGGAGATAAATGGAACAAACTGTGTACCATTTCCCCACAAAGATACGAGCAGCAGAACAATGGAGAGGCAAAGGAAAAAGTAAAGGAACAAAGGGAACTTCAGCGCTGATCAAGAGAGCAGAAGAATTAGGAGCCCCAGCAAGGGCTGGGGGGGGGGGGAGAGAGAGGAATAGCCACGAAAACGACCAGGACGAGCACCAAGCATCGGCTCCTGGAGACAGACACAAAGGGGTGAAAACCGTGAAATCAGAAGTTGGAGTTCGAGGAAATTGGCGTAATAACCTCGAACGTTCCATTGAAGAATAGACATCGACGAGAAGGGAAAGGACAACAACAGAGAACAAGGAAGAAACAAAGGCGAAAGAGCAACACAGCACGTTAAAGAATATCAGGGTCGGGATCAGGGTCAGCAAAGTCAGGGTTAGGGGGCATGGGTAAACTGAGCAAAGACGGAGGGAAGGAAGCGGGAGAACAGACCAGAGGTGGGCGGGCGGGGTCCGGAGGAGGAGGAAGAGGAGGAGACAACGAAGAGGAGCAGTCAAGGACAGCAGCAGGAAGAGGGGGAGTAGAAAGAGAGGAGCACACCTCAGCAAGAGCAGCAACCGAAAGGGAAGCAGGGGCCAAAGAAACCTCCATAGCAGGAACAGGGGGTGCAAGCACAGAAATGGGAGGGGAAGGAGCAACAGAGCCAGAAGTAGGGGCCAAGGAAGAAAGCGAAGCCTTCTTACCCGCCGGGGAGGAGGAAGGAGAGGAGCCAGTCTTACGCTTCTGACTTAAAGAGACTGGTGTCCCAGCAACTACGTACCGGGCAACGGATTCCAGTGTCTCAACAGGAGAAGCCGAACGAGAGCACACACGACGGCCGTTAGGAGAGCGATGGACATCCGCCTGCACCGACAGGCGGCGGGGAGAGCCAATTGATGGAGGAAGAGGATGGGAAGGAGGATCGGAGGGAGACGAGGAAGAAGACACAGGAGACACGACAGACTGGGTAGAAAGAAAGGGAACCCCAGACAAACGGTTGTGAGTCTGAGGAAGGAGGGAAGGACGAGGAGAGGAAGAGCGCAACACGCGAGCGTAAGAGACGTTAGCATAAGGCGGGAGCCGGCGAACCTGGCGCCTCGCCTCAGGAAAAGATAAACGCTCCCGGTGCTTCAAGTTGAGGACGGCCGCCTCAAGCTTGTAATGGATACACGCACGGGAGAAGGTAGGATGGGCCTCACCGCAGTTGAGGCAGCAAGCTTGGGGAGAAGTGCACTCCGATTTAGAGTGACCTTCACCACCACACAAAGGACAGAGAGAGACAGTCATGGAGCAGCGGAGGGCACCATGCCCAAACCTCCAGCACTTGTTACACAGCCGAGGAGAAGAAATATACTCCTGGACAGAGCACCTAGCACCAGCAAGAATGACAGAGGATGGAAGGGTCCTACCATCAAAGATGATCTTCACAACACGAAGGGGTTGACGGCGACGACCACGAGGGGGACGAGTAAACGAGTCAACCTGGAGGACAGAATAGCCTTGGGCATCAAGGATATGCCGAATATCATCGTGGCAATCCTGCAGATTCCGAACACCGGTTGCAACATGGGGCGGGAGGAGAATAGTGCCAACACTGGCATTCAACTGAACATTCTTGGAGACCCGAACAGGGATCTCGCCAAGGCAAGACAAGGCTGCCAAGCGGGAAGCTGCATCCTGAGAAGGAGCAGCAACGACACGTGTACCGAGACGAGTGGGGTTGAATGTAACAGATGCATCCACGGAATCAACAAGATGCCGATGGAGGGAGAAATCGTCAGGAGGCGCAGAATCAAGAGGGAGAAGATCAAAGTATTTGGCCCATGAAGCGGGACGAAACAAGGCCTGATACGCAGCAGTACGGGAAGGAATCGAGCGAGTGCGGCCGGGGCTCGAACGGCGTTGAGAACCCCGAGAGAGAGAGGGGTTAAAAGACGCAGTAGTCACAACGAGACACTTAGCCGCACCAGGGGACGAAGTGGTCACCACTGGGGGCTGGAGGCTCGACCCAACCACAGAGGAGGGAGGGGAGCTGGGGGAAGAAGTCAGGACGGTCAAAGGAGGAGCAAGGTCGGGGCCCAACGCAACAGGAGCTACAGAGCCTGGTCTTCCAATACAGGCCGACTCGGGGGCTTGGTCGCCCGCCCCACGAGCCTGAGAGGGTACAACGGAAACATTTATCGACATAGAGACAAAGAGAAAGAAATTCATCAACGAATGTGCCCCCATACCCACCATGGAGCCACAATAAGAGGCAGGACACCCAACAGGAAGCTATCGCCGATTATGCCGGGGCCCCCTAGGGGTGCGTCGTTAGTATACGCCCCACAAACGCCACCTTAAGAACCGTCAGTCCGTCGAGATCGGGTTCAGCGACGAAAGCGGGGATTGACAATAAAAGGTTCCTCTCGCTCAAGACGTCGGGTACAACAGTTCTCCGGGTGCAAGAGTATGCCTCCTCAAGCACCCGGGCGTCAAAATAGAAGAAGTCCAAAGAAAGATCCAAAACAAGCAAAAGGTCGGCAGGAAACGACAAGCAGATAGGAGAAGAGGGGGAGAAAAACGAAACAGAAGGAAAAGGAAAAGGTGCTCAGCACAATTGGAGAAGACGGCAGCAGGAGCACAAGGCTAGAAAAGGACAGAGGACTGCCCCAAGGAGCATCACACTCCCGCAGCCGACCACTAAGCCCCCCCTCACGGTATCAATGAGCTGAGTGGGGAGGGGGGGAAAGCTAAGAAGGTAACAGCTAACTTATCCCTCAAAGATAGTAATTATGAGGAAGCTATACAATTGTTGGAAGTTAATTACTGCAACAGAGAAATGTAGCTAATTTATATTGTCAATTAGTAGATATAAGTTCACCCTGTAACAGACCAGACTCCCTTCAGAACTTCAGATTAGAAGTAGAGTCTCTCGTGAAAGCATTAGGTACTAAAGTAAATGTATAATCTTCCGAATGGTCACTTTAATTACTCCTTCGGAGGTAACTTCCTCGTAATATTTTAGCAGAAATCTGCTCCCATTACAAGACAGAGATTATCACTCTTGATCATATATTTTAGGGACTGAAAATCACTGTCAATAGGCTAAAGGCTCATGAAAAAATTAAATCTGAACCCAAACAGCCTAATACTGAGAATTTAGTGAAAATAAAATTGACTTCGGTTAAGTCTAATAAATGCAAAACTAAATTTACTACTCCCGCAGCATGATGTGAGAGTAGTAACATAGGTAATTATTCCTTGACTCCCACTGAAACTGTAGTCAATAGACCTGCTAAGACGACTAATCCTGAAGGAGAGATAGAGAATGTTTTTTCTGCAATAAGGAACACCTCGCTTACAAGTGCAGTACCGTAATTCCAGGATTAAACGTCTTCAAGGATTTCGCAGATGCACAAAATGCATGGGTTCTCATGACCCTAATAACTGTACCGTTACCCAACGTGTGTGAAATAAGTTCCACAAAGGTCGACATCATTATACTTTGTGTGGAGATATCTGACCAGGATCAACGAATCGTCATAAAGATTCAAGCAACTCCTCATCGGTACAATACTGCAAAGTACATTAGGAAGTAAATGTACTTGCTACAGAATCAGGTTATACCACCACATTACCTACAGAGCTACTGAAATTAATTAGCAAGAAGTCTAGGATCTCCACTCATGGTCTTTTCGACCAAGGTTCTTAGAGGACCTTCATTACTCAACAACTGGTTGATCAGTTAAAATTAAAAACTTTAAGTTGAGTGAAACTGAATATTTCAGAATTCTTGACCAATAGTGGACCTCGTGATTACCAAGTTGTAAGAATTTTGGTACGTCTAGGAGGCTATACTAACCGAAAACAAGACATCGTCGTTGACACGATCTAATCTGATCTTCATGTATCATGTCTTGGGGATACAGTTAAACTTCTTAAATGCAGAAGCATGAAGCTAACTGATTATAAGATGAATTCTGACTGTATCACCGACGTGGGTATTCTTGTAGGGGCAGATTATTATCAGAGGTTTATTACTGGACCAAACAACGTGGAATGAATTTGTTGCTGTCAGTTGGAGGAAAATTACTTACAGGACCGGTGCTACCTCAGCAAAAAATCTACACCCACAATTAACCAACATAATAATTCAATCATAGTGACGTGACTAGGCTATTGGAGAGTAGGGTGGAGTAGACGTCTGATCACTAGTTTGTTGCTCTTGCTGTAAATTCTTGAATATGCAGACGTGGTGGTAGAACAAGTGAATATGGAACAGGCTCAATCTTCTTCTCTAGGGAAAACCTTGTGACATGTCCCCCTCCACCCAAAGCCTGGTCCTATTGCTTGTTCGACTGCAGTAGAATGTTGAGTTGAAGATTTTTTTTTAATCATAGATAAAAAAACAAAGTACAAAAACAGGGAACAAGTACGAAATAACAGATAAATACAAACAATCGTGCTAATACATGAAATAAAGCAAACACCAGAAAAACAGACATTAAAATACAAACAAGAGGTCACAGGAAAGCACAGAGGACACAAGCAAAGAAGCCCACAAACAGCATGGGACATAAAATGCATACAATACACAACAAATAAATGACATAAGTACAATAACAAAAATGTACAAGAAAAAATACACGAAAGTTACAACAAATGACCAGGAAATCCAAAAACTACACATAAGAACATAAAGAGCATAAATTACGTACAAAGAATAAAGCAATTTCAAGGACAAAAAAATAATTACACACACACACTTAGGGCAAGAAACACAAGGCAATAATAACAAAAAAAGAACCACACAGGGAACTGAAAAGACAGAAAAACAAAATGCACAAAAACCCTGCCAACGACCAAAAGGTCGTACGGACACAAGCACATAATAGAAACTATAGACAAAGCTAAAAGCAAACACATACCCAAGGCAAGAAACACAAGGCATTAATAACAAAAAACAGAACCACACACGGAACTGAAAATAGAGAAAAACAAAGCCCAAATACATGCAAACGACCAAAGGGCCATAAGGATACAAGTACATAAAATAAACGATCACCACACGAAACACACCACTACAGCGGCACAATAGCACAACCAGCCACACATAAGACACACAAAGCTGCAAGTATAGACCCACACCCAACCACAAAGCCAATCACACAGAACACACAAAAGTCGAACAGGAGGATATTTCTCAGGGTATGTATACAGCGGATACCGCCGCTAATAAGCCTCCCATACCAAATACTCCAGTTCCGTAGGGGCACGGCCCTCACGAACTCGCGGGTACTCCATATGTTCGGGGATTACCACATCCGGCGGAAGCGGGCGCCACCGACCCAACACGGAAGCCCGGGACATCGCCGCCGAGGAAGCAGGAGATACCGGAACAGCGGGCGGAGGCCGCCCATCGGGCCCCACACGAGGGTGCACACTTCGTTCTGTAATAAACCCTCAATGTCCCTTTTGTTATCACGCTGAACCTTTCAATGGTAACCCTTCTCTGTACTCTGTGAACGGCTCTCTCTTCGCTCAATACCCCAGCTAAACTCTGTTACAGTCCATTATGACCCCTCACTGGACAGCCACGAATATAAACTGAATATTAAATGAGGAGGGCATAACAAGGATAGGGGTTATTAATTTATTACTAATTATAAAATAAAAACATTAAACACTGCCACCACCTTATAAACATAAATGAATGTGTCTAAAATTATTGAGACCCTAGGAAGGAAGGGACTCAATAATCAGGGAACTCAAAGTAAATGACTCTTAATGGATTAAACCTGTAGTCTTACAGAACTGAACGGGAGATTCTAGAGCGACTTTACTATTCATAAGATGGAGAACACAGGGGAATTTCTAGCACAGCAAATGAGAATCACAAGAATGAATAACGCAGTCATTAATCAAAGGGAACAGATAACTAAACAAAAATTACGTTAATATTTATTTATTTATCGGAACCAGTATATTTAAATCAAAATTGAAACATAGCCTACTCTAATAAAAAATTAAAATCTCCTATGAGGCACGGCCTGTAATACCAGGGTTACAACTCAAGTGCACTATACCTTAAATACTGCAGCTTGCCAAAGGATGTTGATTGGCTGCCCACAGGTCAGTTAAGCTGTATGTACCTCAGCCGAGGTCCCCAGACACACTAACACTTCTTTCTTAAAAACGCTCACCAGTGGGACAGGCTCCACCCCCTAGTTCCTAGGCCCACATTAACTCCGCCTATCCCAAGCCTATGGCCAATGGATTTTACCATGACTAGGTGCTCTAGAAACCGGGTCAATGGCATGGGCAGGCACTACCCTGTGAGGCCCCGCCTCCCCAGGCCTACATGTCTTTAACCAATCCGATCAGGCTTGACCATGAGGGTCAATTCCTCTTGACAGAAAACTCCAAAAACTGGGAAGACACCAACGACTTTCCTGGCTGGGCACCCACGTGTAACTTGAGATCACAAGTTTATTAGCCCTGGGGTAATATACCCAAATTCGTCACTGGCCCGGAGGACAGGAGAGAGAGGGGAGCAAGTGGCATCAAGCTGTTTATGACCCCCGTGACAAAAAACAGAAATGACCCAAGGGAGAGTAGGCAAGCGAGAGAAGGGAAGGAGAAGAGAAAGGGGGAAAGGGGAAAGGGGCTATGGTGTACATATACCATTACAGTTCTATGCCGGTCATCGCACCGAGCCCAGCGGAGGGTGGCACCGCAGGCGCCTCAGGGCCTCTGCCAACCGGAACAGGAGCAGAGTACCCCTGTCGCACATCCTTCGACAACACCACGACGAGGTCACGGTCACAAGGGGCAACCGCCCACTGAGGAGAGCCACCAGCAGGGGGCACAGTGTCCAACACAGAAGGCAGCACATCGCCGCCTACAGCATCATCATCCATGGCATCACTCTCTTCTGCCCACGTCTGGTGAGGTGACGCATCCCAAGCCGAACGACGGCGCATAGAAATAGGCCGTTGATCGTAGGAACTGTCACCCCCTACAAGCGGTGCCCCAAAAGAACCATCGGCAAGCGGCCCCAAAGCCGGGGCAGCACGACCACGCAATACAGCAGCCTCAACGACGCAGGGCAAAAAGCCAATACAATCCAAGGAGACCGGATTCGGAGAAGGAAGAGACACAGCAGGCGGAAGGTTAGACTCCAGCACACGTGAGGTATCCAGCGAGGGCGACGGAACCGGCAGAGGAGAAGAGGCACGCGTCAACGAGGAAACTACCAGAGGCGACGATGCAGAGGGCATGGGCGGAGTCATACTCACCACCGCCCCGACAAGCACATGTTCTTCTGCAGGAGATGCAGCCGCCACTTGTACAGCACCATCCAAGGCCACCACGGAAGCAACCGGATGAGGATGCACCGTCACATCCACCGAACGGCGAAGGTCCAAAGCAGGCGCCCATAGGTCCCCTGAGCTCACTGGTGGGGCAGACAGATCAGGTCCAGACGGAGTGACAGCTGGAATCGCCGCAGGAACCACACCAGGCACCTGCACAGAACCAGGATCCGTCGGGGAATCCCCACGCACAGACAAGCGGAGAAAGTCATCCTCCAGGAAAACTGAAGGGGCCTCAGCACAAGGAGCGTCGCAACCGGCCGCTACGTGGCCCTTAGCACCACACCGGAAACACGTGCGGGTTTGACCTTGATAAAAGATCCATAGTCGGAGCGCCAGCTAGTCGGGGCAGAGCCTCGACTAGCGGGCGCTCCACACCTCCCACAGCAAACCACCACTCAGCAACGGCAAACGACAACTGACCTGTTGAGTTGAAGTGGAAGAGTCCACCTAGTGGACTCTGGAGAGCGCGTTGGCGACGACGTTGTCGGAGCCCTGGATAAAGAAGATGTTGATATTCTGCAAATACATGGCCCAGCGAAGCAAATGTAGGTGCTGGTTGGTGAACTGTGTATGCTGCAGGAACTGAAGAGAATGGTGCTTGTGGAAGATGTTGAGGTAGCACTCCAGGACTCAGTGAAGTACAAGTTTGTTGTACAGACGAGCCTACTGAATGGATCAGCGAGAGTGGTGATCCGAGGAGATTGTGAGATGGTTCATCAGATGCAAGGCCCAGCGTAGCAAGTGCTGATTGGAGAACTGGGTCAGCAGTAGGAACCGAATGAGGCTGTGATACAAGATGTTCACATGGTGCTACAGGAGTCATCGTAGTTTCGAGAACTGATCCTAATGTAGGGACCGACGAATATGGAGGTCCTAGAGGATGTTGAGGTTGTGCTGCAGGACCCAGCGAAGTACTAGATTGTTGTTGAACTGGGCCGTCTGCATTCACCGAAGAATGTTGAAGTCCGGGGAGATGAAGTTGTATCCTAATAGATTTGATAGTTCGTTGTGCTGCACGCCTGGCAGGATGTTATGTGGCTTCTCAATGATGATTGTAGCTGGAGTGCATGATCCCATCTAGCTGTGGTATGATGGTGTTCCTATCGCTAGGGTGGAAGACTGAAGGTTCTCTAATACCTGGCAGGGCGAGAATGGAGTTAGTACAAAACAAGGATTTACGCCTTTCAAATGAAATAAAAGGTAAATTTGTCTAACAATATTTTAGCTGAGGGCTGGTAAAGTTGTCTGGAGGAGCACGTTTATTTGGATTAGGTTCGTATAGAGCAGGATCTTTCCTGGTGGTGGAACAGATCGAGAATTTAGAACCATTGCAGTCAGGCAAAGTACAACAAGAAGGACCAGACAATACCTTAGAGACATTGATTGTCTTACACAGGTCGTTAGAGAAGATATGATCACATTTGCTCTGACTTTCCTGGGCATGTCCGCTCTGCTTCCTGAGGTGCTTCACAGTTCCTGGACGGAAACAGTTGTGGAAAACCTGGTGGTAGAATACGGGATATTACTTATATGTACGTTACCTGAGCTTGTCTGAGACAGAAGCTCGTCATGGTTGTTGATGGAATGGCTGAACGGCTCAGAAGACTCTGATACCTGCATTAGTGGTGCCTTGAATAGAGGAGCGTTCGGCTTACCTGTCATCTGAGACTTTTTGCAATTTTTCACTAAGTTTTTCATATCACGAATCATTCCTGGCCAGTAGTAATCTTGTTTCAGGGTCTTGTAGGTCTTGTAGAAACTGCAGTGTGAGAGAGATCTATGGACCAGATGCAAGATATCTGACCGTAGGCTAGTGGGAACTACTAGTTGTTTGACATTATCCCGATTGTTGTCCTCCTTCGCTTTGCCGGGTATATAATAGTGGTAGAGCACTTTATTCACCACAAAGAACCCAGGGATAGAGTTAGGTTGTGTCTCAGCCTGTAAGAATAAAGATGTTAGCGAGAAATCCTCTCTCTGCAACTTACGGAACTCCAGCATGGTGAGACTCGGTGGGAGGCTCCGTGAATCTTGAGGTACAGCTGAAGCAGATAGAGCAGCTGGTTGCGGGAGTACGGATTGTGCACATGTCGTCACCAGGACAGGATGGGAGTGTTACGGCCCTCTCGGGTCGCAACCGGGTTCTTTCTCTGATGTTGTTAGAGGTAGGGTATCCAGCCCCAAGCTAGTAGTGGCTTTCAAGGGATGTGATCCGTAACGCAAGTAAATTAAAGAGGAAGGGAAATAAAGGCAAAAACTTAATAATATAATTATTACCGTCCCCATAAATAATATATAAAAGGTTACACAAGGGGGGGGTTAAACACTATTTTACACAACGTAGTCTTCCTCTGAAGACTATGGACGTTCACGGTGCTCAACAAGGCTAAGCTCTTAGTCCTCTTGTGGCCTTACGATGAATCCTTCGATTCTCTTGAGTCTACCCTGGCCACAGGCCAGCCAAGTCACAGTTCCACTGGGGGCACCGTCATGGAGGCCTTCAACCACAAATCCAGCCTGTAGCTGGCAAGACCCAATCAGCAACGCTGGTTAGGCCACTCGACGACCGATATTAGGGTAGTGAGCCCTAGTCAGGAGCCTCGTGTGATCCCACAGGTCACTCTCCTCACTACAACACCCCAGTGGTTAAGCGTCTCCACCAGTCAGTCCCGGGTACGACAATCCCTGAGCTGCCACGTCACAGGCAGGCTAACACCTCAGTGTTCATCCGGGGGGTGACTCAGAGCTGCTGCAGCAAATACTTGGAGACAAGACGGCTGCCTTGGGTAGACTGATCCAACTTCCATTACAGCAGTCCCAGGTCGACTCTGTAATCAGACACGTCATCAGTACTAGGGACACTCTAGGGCAAGTCACTTACCGGCTCAGACCGAAACGCCCACCTATCCACTCCATAGATGGCGTTGCTGTCTGAGCGCCACCTCACCAGAGGTCAGCAGCGGCTGTGTTATGAGCTGATCAGGATGGGAAACTAGCCCTTGTGGCTGGTATTTCCTGTCCTCTCTTGATGGCGCCGTCCATTTGGAGGGGGTTTCGGGAGCTGACCCACAGATGGCGTGGTCGTCACTCCTCCGTGCTCGGACGCTGGGCTCGGGTCCGTAACAGGGAGACTTCATCAGAATCATCTGTTGCTTGTATCTCTTCTTTAACAAACTGCGAGATAGGATTTTCCATTGATGAGTCACATACCTGGGGGTTTTCTTTGATGATTAGATTTGTAGGTTATTGGTCTTCTGCCAAGTCGTTGCCCAGGAGGAGTTGAACTGACATGGGAAAAGGCTTTTCCCGGATGGCGATTTGGACTTCACCTTATATTAACGGACAATCCAGGCGGACTCTGGCAAGTGGATAAGGGGCAGTTGCAGTGCGATCCGTAACGAGGACAGTCTCTCGGGTGTAGGTGACATTGGGTTCAGTTGACTTCAGAAGAATAGATTGTAAAGCAACTGTGTTCCTCAATATATTCACTTTCAACCTTCCCTCCGAATCTCCACCGCTGGCAGAGAGTTCCGGAGTACAGGTGTGTTACGACCCTAGACCTCTGGGTATGGTTCCTCTGTTGCTGTTGTTAAACATATGTAATAATACAGCCTTGCCTCAATAAGTGTCTAGGGGTAAAAACAAACTGCTTACGTAACAAAGCAATATACTTAAAGTAAGAGTAACAAAGAACATACAAATAACATAAATGGAAAATGCAGGTAGCCAGAAATATTAATACACTAGTAATTAATATTACAATATCCTTATATAAGCACCGGTCATTTCTTTACAACATAAATGAATAGATGGGTTTGCACATAATGGTCTAACCAGGAAATTACCTATGTTACTAAACAATAAACAAATACCACAGACTTAGCTCAACACATGTCTCCACCCGCCAGCTCTACCAACGGGACTAGCGTTCCTCCAGCATTCGCGGCATTGTGGCTACCAAAAAAGACCAAACTAAAACCCACATGAAACCTCATGATACTCAGCTAACAAAGAGAAATTAAGCTAACAAATTAAGAACAAAGCTAACAAATTTAGAACATAATTATAAGTAAACTTATGTGTATATAACACTGCTAAGGTGTAAAAAGAAATTAAGTACAATCAATAAACAGGAATAATTCCAAAGGTGAAACATTGACGCTAGCTTGATACACGGCCCGCACACTGGAACATCCCAAATATGGTCATCCCCCCAATGAGACGCCACCGACTCCCCCCACAGGAATAAACATGCAAATAGCCTAACAAAATATTCAATACAGGCACACTGTCAGGGGACATATTTTCCCTGCTCTCTCGTGCACTGAATTGAGTACGAAATTGCATAGTGCACCGGTGATGTGCACCGTGATTCAACTTTCTGTTTATAACTTTTCCACAGTCGTGTTGGGTGTCGTTGGACAGCCCATGACATTTGCTAGCCATTGATGTCATTCTGATCGCTGTATCAGGTCTGTGAAGGAAATTACGGGAGGGAGTTGATTTCAGGAAATTTTTGTACAAGTCAAGTGTCGAGAGGGAGGTATGGGGGGTTAACGGCCGTAGACCACCCCCCCTATCACGTGCCCACCTCGTGTGTGAGTGGGGGTAGCGTCAGGGGGCAGGTGCGCGATTGGTTGAGGGCCTGGGGCCTCAGAAATGCTGAACCGTGATTGGCCAAGACGCTGAGGGGTCCCGCATGGTACCCCAGGCATGGTATTGGCGGGAAACGGCATTCTTACCTTGGACGTTGTACCCTGTCGACGTATTTCCCGTGCTAGGCCAAGCATCGGGAAATATCCGCCTGCAACGTTGCTAAAGTCATGCCAACATCTTTCCGTGTGCCGTGCGTAAGAATCCGGTAAGCGGAGAGAGGCCTGTATCGAGCCGTGTGAACTTGTCATCTAGCCGCGTAATTGTGGGACGCCATCTTAGAGGAACTGGACTGAGAGTGAGGCGTTAATTATCAGGCTACAAAAGCGACATCCACAGTCGATCGTATCTGTGCTTGAAGATACTGCTGTGAGACGTGCTAGAAAGGGTTTCAGTGAGAGAGAGAAACCTTAAATGTTATAATTCTGAGGAACAGTGAAGGACTCCATCTCGTGTACCGTCGTAACACCGTGTACCGTCGTATCCTGGGGTACCGTGCCAAGTGGAGGGGCGTGGTACCGCATCCCTGCTGTTGTGTGCAACCCTGGCTGGCCTGAGCCGGTTTATCCGCGCCATGCTGGTCTCTGTGTGTGTGTAGAGCTAACACCCCGAGGTCTGGGACCCTGTGCTCCACCTGACCACGTGTAGGAAGTGAGGACGCCTACGTCATCATCCAGCAGCAGCAGTGGGAGTGTGATTGACGTGTATGTGTGAGTGAAAGAGGGGCCCCACATGATTGATGTAAGTACACTGTTTCCGTTTGGGTAATAAAACTCTGAAGCTGGGTTCGCCCCCAGTGTCCGTCTGTCCTCTGTCCCTGGGACCACCTGGGGAGGTGAATGGGAATTGGAGACGTGTGAGTCTACCCTGTTTGTCATCAAGTTGAGGATTGGGCCCAACTGTGATTTTTGACGTGTGTGAAGACACCTAGTGACACATTCAGAGGTAAAGTGAGTTATTTACTTCTATGTTAATTTTCTATGTGTCGTATATGTATTCGCTGTAATTTGATTCCCTTTTTCAGCAGTGAAAGTGGTAACAGGGAGATTTCCCTTGGTTATATAATTTACTGTTGTGTTGTGGTAAAGTTGTGAATTATTGGTGAATAATTTACTGGGGGAAGTCATTTACAAGTTTTGCCGTGAGTGGCAAGGATGTACTGTGTTGTACTGTGATGTACTGTGTTGTACTGTGTGTAAACCGTAGACAAGTTTGACCTTGGTGGAAGGCGTTGTTTACTGTGAAGGATTCCGTGAGAATTAGAGTCAGTTAACGTCACCGGGGGTCACGATTTACCTAACGAGGTCACTTGTTCGTTGAACATTGTTGTGATAACGTAGGGACGTGTAAAGACAACTGTCACAGTGAAGTTCACGCAGTGGAGGAATTGTCAAGTGAAGACTGACGTAGTGTTAACGAGTTAACGAGCTGTCGTTAATTGAGGGATTAACGTAAGGGGTTGACGGTCTGCTGTGATCGGAGTCAATTGCGCTGTAATTAAGCTGTTGTAATTCGTTGGACTGATCAGCTCTGTCTGCGGACAGAGTGATTAAGCACTCGTAGCTAATTAAAGATAATTAGTAATCGCCACTTAGTGAATTCACCAGGTGTTGATGTTATTGTTTACACGGAGAGTCTTGTAACCTTGTGTGTGGTACAGTAGTCTACCCTCGTTAAGGTAATCTTGTCGTAAGACCGGAAGTGAACTGTCAGTTGAGAGACAGTAGGCTTTAGCAATACTCGTCTGAATTAATAGGCTGTTGTATTCAGTAATTAATTGGGAATTACTCACCGAATGCTTGACTTTCAAGTTGATGTAATTAATTGATTTACGAGTTATTGATGCCATTTAAGTGCCGTTGAGACACGTGTGTGTTAACGTAATTGTTTAAATTCAATTAGAGTAACTTTTGTTTGTTTGTCCTGAGAGACAAGTGTTAACGTAAGTTTTTTTTTATAGGGGTTATCATTCTTGGATTAACCGCCTTGTTACTTGGTATCTCGTTGAGGGCAGCGAGCGCCAGTCAAGTTTTTGTGATTATAGTATTGGTCACCGTGAAGCCGTGACAATATTGATTGCAAGCTTGCGTCACCAGTGGGCACCACTGTGTTCAGTTAGTGTCATTGTTCAGTCAGCGACGACGGGATAAGGATACCGTGGGTCCATCAGGCTGTTGAGTAGCTGTTCTTTAATGTGCCACTGGAGTGACAGTAAAGTAACGTAAATTCACTGTGTAGTAGTTTTAGTTCTTGTTTTGTGAATAAATTGTTTTGTTATAGAAAACGGTCGTTTACGTCAAACCTTCCAATATTACTGCCCCACATTTCATGTTCTGCAACGCTTGGCCTGCTTATGTTCATATTAAGTCTGTATCTAAAGCTCGAGTCCATTGCACAGCACCACACTTCTATAAATAAGAAGTGAGAATCCGTCGGCTACCCTTTATTAGTTTGTTAACTAGGAGGAGCCAGCGACCTAAGTGACAGGTGTTACCCGTGTGGTTTCGCCTGGCGGTTTGCTCCCGCGGTCCTATGATCTTAGGCTTTAAGATTAAATATCTGCCACTGGCAGCTCTTGCTGTTTAAGGTCTGCCTCTCTTGTGAGGTAGTTACGATTAACGTAACATCCATAAGACTTAATTCTTTGATAACCTGTCAAGAAATAAAAATCTCACACACACTACAGCATGCTACAATTACATCAAACATAATTATACTGGAACACAACTGGATATCATGTTATATTTACTTAACGGGGAAAAGAAATAATGGACATACATATTTATCATGATGAATGTTAGAATGAAACACAGATTCGCAACAAGGTGTCTGTTGAAGAGAGAAAGATCAGTGGATGAAACAAAAATATTCACCAAAGACTTAGGACTTCTATGAATTTGCAACCCGTTCTCGCAAATTCGTAAAGTCAATATTGACTTATTAAATAAGTGCATAGGTGACATACTAAACATAATAGATACCCTTAAAAAGCTTCATAGAAAACACCGACCTTACCTAACCTTGTTAGTATCTTAAGATAAGCATCTTATAGCTTCGTAATTACAATTGTTATTTAACCTATTATAGGTATAGGTTAAGTAATAATTGTAATTACGAAGCAATAAGATGCTTATCTTAAGATACTAACAAGGTTTGGTAAGGTCGGTGTTTTCTATGAAGCTTTTTAAGGGTATCTATTATGTTTAGTATATCACCTATGCACGTAGTTAATATGTCAATATTGACTATATGAATTTGCGAGAACGGGTTGGAATTTTAGGAGGAGGTGAATTGGGCTTTGTCTTACTGCTGACTTTACAGTGAGGACTGGTACACTCTTCTATTGTATGTCTATAGGTTCTGCAATAATGACAATACAACGCAGAGTTTTCATTACTGGTACTCACTTTGGCTGGAGTAAACCAAGACGTCTTACTAGAAGGTGTGTCGGATGGTACTCTATGAATGAGACTGTAGGAGTCAGCCAACTGTGCACATCTAGTAGGGTCGGTTTCTTCCTTGTCTGCTAGGTAGGACGTATGGAATTAGGTACACGCCTAAGGAATTCTTCCATCAGGATGAGGTTGATGAGATCTGTAAAGGTGGAGACTTGTGCTGCTTCCAGCCACTTCATGAAATATCTCTTTTTGTTATTTGCAAACTCTAGGTAAGTAGTAGCACTCGCTTTAAGGTAATTCCTAAACTTACGTCTGTAGTTCTCGATAAATAGGAGGTAGGCATCTAGCACTGCCTGTTTCAATACCTTGTAGTCGGTTTCAGACGCCATAGTACTGAGAGTCACGGCAGCCCCTACATGTCAAATGACACCTGAGAAGTACAGACCACTGATCCTGAGGCCAGCTGAGTTGGTTAGCTAGAGCCTCAAATGAAGTAAATAATATATAATTTTCTGTCTCGACAAAAGATGGCATCAACTTAATTGCATAAGAAAGATCGAAACGTACCTGGAGGTTAGCTTCCGCTTCCTTGCGCTGAGTGTGGTGTGTAGTTTCCAAGTCAAGCTCTTTTCTACCGTTTTCTAGAGCAATGGCGGCTTGTTTTTCAGCATGTTTACGTTCTCTTTCTCTTACTTTAAGGGCTTCCTGTTCACGCTCACGTTGGAGTTCAAGCTGTTCCCTCTCACGTTCACGTTGGAACTCTAGTTGTTCCTTCTCACGTTCACGTTGCAGTTCAGCTTGTTTTTTTTGTAGTGCAAGTTGTTCCTTCTGTATCTTGAGAGTTTTCTTCTGACGTTCGCGTTCTAGAGTGGAAAGCTCTATCTTCAATTTCATGGCTGCTAAGGCGCTCTTCATGAGATTCGGATGTAATATTATCATTGTCTAATAAGTGGTCAAGTATAAGGTTATGGAGATAAGTTTTAGTGGCTCCATGGGGGGCAGTAATGTGGTACGCATTTACAAGAGTTAGCAACTCCGCCTTGGTGGCACGAATTAGTGTGCCCCACTTCATCGTTTGGATTCTGCCTGAACGCTGTTAGACGAAACATGGTGAATAGAATGATAGAAAATAATGTGCAAAGAAAATACCTCAGTTGATGTACCAAAATATGAGATGTCAGACTGACAGGATGACATGGCAACTGTAAACTATCCTATTTAAACTTTATAGTCAAGTTTACAACAGTTAACTTTAATAATTGAATTGATTACTTAGATCGAAAGTGAAACGAATACGTAGGGAATCTTGTACCCGGTACTCTATATGATGAGAACAGGGGCAAGAGGGATCCTACTGGAATTGTGAAACATAATTGTCTCGAATGTAGTCCAAAAAATTTAGGGATTTCTTACCTGGTCTCTAATTGACGAGAACAAAGGTAAGAGGCTTCCTACTAAAACTAAATAGTACTTACAGAGTTATCACTCATTGTGCTCTGGAAAAAAATGCTAACTCCCTACCTGTGTAAATACCATATATTTGACCAACGCGTAGGGGTGCGGAAAGTGTTAATTTATGACGAGAACTGCTGTATGGGTCCTAACCGTACAACGTAGTCCGTAATGCTAGAGGAACTATGGCCCCCTGTGTCCTCCTATGTTCGGGTTGTAAAGACGTGGGCGTATTAGCCCGGAGACAGACCAAAGTACCAGGGGTACCAAAGTGGGTGATCTGCCGTAATGAGAAGTTCTCCTGTAGGGAGAAGAATATGGTGGAAATCACAGGATATAGCAAAGATTATTAAACAACCAATTACGAGTATGACTCGTGCCATAAGACACCACGTAATCCAAAGTCATCCAACAGTCATATAATGCTACATCTGGAATGTAAACAGTATTAAGCACCATCAAAATCACTCAAAATAGTAGTTCTGAAAAGACACAGGCAAACTTGTAATAAAGCCAAGTACACTTACACAACTTTATATGAAGCGTCTAGGAGCATACCTGAGTGAGGCTCCTAGGACAGGTCCCCAAATATATGTTACGGTAAAATGACTAAGTGCAGTGGATTTGGGCAGATGGAATGCCACGAACATATAAACAAACAAAAAGTAAAAACAAATTAACAAAAAACAGCTATGGTGACTTCTTCATTGTATGATAAATGTAGAATAAAATACAGGAAACTGGAAAATTTTTAATTCTTTAATTATGAAAAAAATCATCTTAACAAACTGACAAAATTAATCAAAATAAGCCATCGATCAAGAATCAAAACAAAAAACAATCAATCAGGCAAGTTAACCTTACGTTAAAGTACATAAATTAAATAGTGCTGAAAATACTGAGTACTGGCTGCGTAAATCTACTAGCACACAGGATAGTGTTGGAGCAGGTCTAGCAATTTGAGCCCTGAAGAGTATTCTGCTGGTAGTTTTTATTTTTTGTATTTTTATAAAAGAAATATACAAAGTATAGCACAAGACACAAGACAAGAACATAATAACAAAAACATAATAATAAGAACAATAATCACAGGTACAGAAGAATACAAAACATCACGAGAACCTAGAAACTCCTGGTACATGAGGCTGAATACAAAGTTAAACAAAAAAATGGACACACAACAAACACATGTACATAGAAAGACACAAAATAACGTTCACATAATAAACCAACACACACGCACTCACACAAGACGCACACAATCACATAAATAACAGAAAGCAGAGTCACACTGCACACAAAACATATAAGTAACATAAAACAAATTACGGCCAAGGCCCAGGTACAACAACTTGACAACCCCAAGAAAGAACCAGGGGCGAACAGCAAAACACTGAGACACACGCACCACAAAAACACTCACACTAGGAAGAACATGTATTTAGCAACAAAACAGCTGCACCAACCCACACAGGGCACAAACAACGGCCCACGCAGGAGCCAGCAAAGAAGCATACCCACACCCCCACACACCTCCACACAACAAACCGAACACACAACCACAGGAGCAACCACTCACACACCCATCCCAACCCCCTCCAAGGAGGCCAACCGGAGGGCCGGGGACCGAAGACAAAAACGAAAAAGCCCCACCCTCCAACCCACAACCAAAAGCCCGACCCACGACCACACCCAAAAACCACCCCACGCAAACACCCACCCGTGAACCAACCACAAAACTCGCTCGGAAACGCGCGCTGCACCCACCACCACGTGAAACACAAACGGCCTCTCAAAAATCCTGAAAGCCTAAAAACCCCATAACCCTCCCTCCGACCCACCCACACATAATACACATAGTCAGCAACGAGAAGACATAACGTATTGCGCACCCGGCACAACCGTCGCAGAAAGAACAAAAACAAAAACCTCAAAATGCCACCCCGACACCCCGGCCCACAAACCCCAACCAACACGTCCCGAAACCAATCAAGCAAGCCCCTTAACCGCTCACAAAAAGAAAAGACATGCAACTGAGTCTCAGGGAGGCCACAGTGCACACACGCGTCAGAGGCACGCAAACCCAGCATGCACAACCGCGCATTCGTCGCCAACGACAAATGCAAGAACCGAAACAACAATTCCCGCTATTGCGGTGCCAGAAACCGAGCCCCCAACGCCACTCCCTAATCCCAACACGGGAACAAACCCTCCACCCGCGGCGGAACACGACGAAATAAAACCCTATACACTGCCTTAAACGACAAGGACATGAAACCCGGACAACGGCAGACCTCCCGAAAAATGGCCACTGCCCAAGAGTAAACAGGAGGGGTGCAGAAGGCCGCCTCCTGACAAACACCAAAATTCACCAAAAAGCTAAACACCCACCCGTGAACCAACCACAAAACTCGCTCGGAAACGCGCGCTGCACCCACCACCACGTGAAACACAAACGGCCTCTCAAAAATCCTGAAAGCCTAAAAACCCCATAACCCTCCCTCCGACCCACCCACACATAATACACATAGTCAGCAACGAGAAGACTCGTTGCTGACTATGTGTATTATGTGTGGGTGGGTCGGAGGGAGGGTTATGGGGTTTTTAGGCTTTCAGGATTTTTGAGAGGCCGTTTGTGTTTCACGTGGTGGTGGGTGCAGCGCGCGTTTCCGAGCGAGTTTTGTGGTTGGTTCACGGGTGGGTGTTTAGCTTTTTGGTGAATTTTGGTGTTTGTCAGGAGGCGGCCTTCTGCACCCCTCCTGTTTACTCTTGGGCAGTGGCCATTTTTCGGGAGGTCTGCCGTTGTCCGGGTTTCATGTCCTTGTCGTTTAAGGCAGTGTATAGGGTTTTATTTCGTCGTGTTCCGCCGCGGGTGGAGGGTTTGTTCCCGTGTTGGGATTAGGGAGTGGCGTTGGGGGCTCGGTTTCTGGCACCGCAATAGCGGGAATTGTTGTTTCGGTTCTTGCATTTGCCGTTGGCGACGAATGCGCGGTTGTGCATGCTGGGTTTGCGTGCCTCTGACGCGTCACTCTTGATGGTAATTCAAAGACCAATTCTCCAAAATTCATTTTTATTTCTAGTCTGACGCGACACTTGAGCGCGTTTCGTAAAACTTATTACATTTTCAAAGACTTAAGTTTACAAACACACAACTGAAACTGAATACAGCTTACACATCTTCGATTTTATATCTACATTTGGGTGAGGTGGATGAGGTGAAAACAAACTTTCAACAATGGGTATTGAATGGGTATTAAATTCAACACAAGACAGAACACGAAACAATGGGTATTGAATGGAAGTAATTGTAGAAAGCCTATTGGTCTATATTTCTTGATGCTTCTATATTGGAACGGAGTCTTGAAGTGGGTAGAATATAGTTGTGCATTAATTGACTGTTGATTGCTGGTGTTGACTTCTTGATGTGAAGTGCCTCGCAGACGTCGAGCCGCCTGCTATCGCTGTATCTATCGATGATTTCTGTGTTGTTTGCTAAGATTTCTCTGGTGATGGTTTGGTTGTGGGAAGAGGCTATATGTTCCTTAATGGAGCCCTGTTGCTTATGTATCGTTAAACGCCTGGAAAGAGATATTGTTGTTTCAGTTGTGTGTTTGTAAACTAAAGTCTTTGAAAATGCAATAAGTTTTACGAAACGCGCTCAAGTGTCGCGTCAGACTAGAAATAAAAATGAATTTTGGAGAATTGGTCTCTGAATTACCATCAAGAGTGAAAAGAAACGTAAGAAAGATCGAGAAAATTTGTGTTAGAATTATTAATCTTACTTTTTCGGTCATATTTAATAATATATATATATATATATATATATATATATATATATATATATATATATATATATATATATATATATATATATATATATATATATATATATATATATATATATATATATATATATATATATATATATATGTATATGTATGTATGTATATATGTATGTATATGTATGTATGTATATATATATGTATGTATATGTATGTATATGTATGTATATATATGTATATATATATATTTTTTTACCTAGAAGGCGTACCACCTCTGGTGCAAGTGTAGGAACCCATAGCCTCGGAGATGAAAATAAAGAGTACTCAAAGAAGACCTTGTGGATCTTCACTGAACACTTTGATATTTTTTTCTCTTACCACCCCTATTCTTTTGGTATGTATGTATATATATCTAACTTTATTTGAAAATTTCATTACACAAAAAGGGATACAACATTGGTTACATGCAGGGTACAAGGCTACTTGTCACAAGTTGTAGAGCTCTTCCAGCTCCTCAGATGGCGGGCAGGATCCATGAACGCAGTGAGCATTTCCTCTATGGATCGCCACATTTAGGCGCTGAAAGAGAAAACTGGCAGCTCTAGGGTCTCTAGTAGTTTCAATTAGCTTGGACCCCAACTCCTTCAAAAAACCTAACAGCACTTTTACCCCAGGCACCAAGTGTCTCAGAGACAATGGGGACAAAATTGTAGTGGTGCTCAAGGTCTCTGTGTTTGTTGGAAATTTCCAACAGTAAATTTCATCCCTAATACAACAGGATGTATTTCCTGTATTAGGCTTCATACACATCTAATGTTCATTTAATAATCCTTAATACACCAGGATGTATTTCCTGTATTAAGAGTAATAATTCATTAACACTACTAATACGTAGTTTAGTATTGTAGAAATTACATGATGTTCCACAACCTAATACAGTAAATTCTACAATACTAAACAATACTAAACAAAATACAATAGTATAATTATCACTTGAATCCTTCTATCCGGTTCGAAGGACCATAAATTATGTGGGGAAATCTGGTGTAGGTATCGCTCTTAACTTATAATAAAGATTAGCAATAGCAATTTCTTTATTGCTGTAATTAACTTCTAGTAACTGAATAGCAGTATCATAGTCCTCATCACTAGGGACTAGGTGTTCAACAACTGCTTTTGCTTCATCTTCTAGGGTACTTTGCAAATAGAGGAATTTATTAGGTTTGCTAATAGATTTCTTGGAGTTTACTAAGGAGTCGAATGTTTTCCATTAGCATTCAAAATTCTCATCATCTCTACCATGGAAGTGAAGAAGATTAATGGTAGGAAGACGAACTTCCTGGAGTGTTTCTCGTGTATTAGTTTCACTAGTGGTTAGAGTATTTTGAGAAACTGAGTCGCTCTGCAATTTTTCTAGAGCTTGTGTTAATCTATTTAGATGATCTTGGGTACCCTCCTCAAACATCTCCATCTCGGCATGGAAGGTATCTAGTTGATCTGGCTCAGCATTCTGTTGCATGAGAACTCTGAGATAGTTATCTGCAGCCTCAGTTGTTCTTTGCAACTTTTGCTTGGCCGTCTCTATGAGGTTTTCTAATACTTTGGCTGTGGCACCTGATTGTACCAGCTGATCACACTTATTCAACTGTCTAGTCACATGGCCTTTGTGACTCGTGTATGATCTAAAATATAATAAGCAATTGCTGGACATTTCTTCTGATGCACTGCCTGTGGATTTTGGCTTAGTTGGTGCCATGGCTTGGTAATGTAAATAACTGGGGTACTGATTCATATATACGTGGAACCAGTACGGTTATTAATAGCCTAATATCTGATTCTTCAGTTAGGCTATGTGAATCCTACCTCACGTAGAGGTTAGCTTACCTACCTAATAGGAAACAGCTAATATTTGAGTGGTATTTCAGTGTCTACAGGAATTCCTCTGCTTAGCTCCTCATAATCAGCTTTGGATGGGTAGTGGCACTTCAATAACACTCAAAATGTACACAGTAAACATATATAATAAAATATAGAAAACACAATTTGTGTAAAATAATGATAAGTCCTACCCTGACTTGGGTTTGCACAATAATAAATGTTGACTAGGTTGTACTGCCTTGTACAATCCTAGTCTACTAATAATCCTACCTATCTAGGTTGGCTAGTAATAATGAGTTAGGCTAGAGTTGTACACTACAAAGTACAATTCCAGTCTAAGCATTCTATTCTACATGGATTGGCATAAAATGCTATAATACTACTGATGTGCAGATTCAGGATAGTGTTATGTTTTTGTGTTTTTATAATTTTTGAGTTATATGGAGTATATACAAGTGATTATATATGTATGACAACTATTCTACTACTACAAAGGATTATATATATGTGGCAGATATTTTTCTGCCATAATTCTATATGTGTGGCAAGTATGCTGCCATGGAATTCAAAAGTAAGATTCGAAGAAGGCTTCGGTGATAAAGTGCCTCAAGGAATTGCACAAGTGCACCAGGTGCTTGTTGCAACACGATCCTAATACATGCACCACCCCATTACACATATGTAACAGGTGCCACCAGGATCAACATCATTCAGCATTGTGTGGAGTTGATAGGCCTAAATCACCAAAACTCCAGGTGGAACAGGATACTTCCACCATTGTGCAGTGTTGTAAGGTGCGACAGGAGGTTAAGGTGCTTAACACCAAGTCTCGTAATAATGCCGTATTACCTACTGCACAACTACAATTAAATAGTAAGAATTCTAGAATCACTACAAGAGGTCTATTCGACCAGGGATCCCAGAAAACGTTCATCACTCAACAAGCAGCTAACCAGCTGAAAGTTAAACCCTTGTGTAAGGTGACATTGAACATATCAGGATTCCTAGCAGATACTGGACCTCAAGAATTTGAAGTAGTACAACCACTAGTACGCCTAGGCGGTTATGTCCGACCTGTTAAGGCCATAGTAGTTAATCACATCCCTCTTGACATGAATGTCAAAGGTCTAAGAGACACAGCCAAATTTTTACAGAAAAATAGAATCAAGTTGGCTGACTCCAAGATAAAGTCTGACCACCTCACCAATGTAGACCTATTAGTTGGGGCAGACCATTATTATCAGTTCATTACTGGAACTACAAGCCAGCATGGAATGAACTTGTTGAATTCAACAGGAGGCTACTTACTTACAGGTAGAGTCTTGAACCTGAAGAAGCCTATGCCAGCTGACAACCAACATTAATTCCAGATTGAGTTCGGTACAATTAGTACTAGCCGAATTAGTTTCTATGGATCTCAGTGGATTAATCAGTGGTCAGTAGCCTAAGAATTGGCTGCAGGTCACCGCGACAAATACCATTGACCCCACTGTAGAACCAGAACCATTCTCGACAGTAATAATTGACCACATTCAGTCTTTATAGCATTTCATAACATCTAATCGCCTTTATAGCATCTTAGGTAAGTCTTCCAGAGAAGACTGCATTTATATCAAGTCATCTGGACTAGGATTTAGTAATCCATTTAATGTGATACACCTGCAGGGTTGTATCAGTTTTGTTTGAGCTCCTTCTGCTTTCTTGTCTCTGCCCACAAGCATCTTAGAGACAGTTTGGAGAAGTATCTTAGCACAAGCAAAATTGAACTTCACAACAGCCTGTAAGCGAACATTTACCAGAAGACTATCAGCAGTGAAACTTAATAAAATAAACTCATCTTATCTTTTTCCAGATTGAGTCTGGTACAGTTATTACTAGCCGAGTTAGTTTCTATGAATCTCAGAGAATAAATCAGTGACTAGTAGCCTAAACCGATTCACGTCACAGCGACACATGTCATTGACCTCACTGCAGACCCAAGACTATTCTCGACAGTAATAATTGACCACATTCGGTCTTCATATAAGTTATGTACTTAATTATAGCTCCAGAGAGTTATAGTACTGTAACTCAATGTATATAAACCGAATAGGTTTATTACTCACTTAGAATCTTTAGGTTGCTATATGTGTTTAGTTATACTTCCAGAGAAGTTATATCACTGTAGCCTAACGTATATAATTCGCATTTACCCTCTACTTAGGTAGATTAGGGACATTAGTTAGGGTCAGCAAGTTAAATCTGTACTCGCTATAGCATACCACTGACTGCATTTATAGAGACTGATGCTCAGATACTCTGTTCTCTATTTTATCTAGATTTTAGCTAGGTTAGGAATTTAGTTATTATCATTACATAGCCTAAATTACCTTGTACAGCAAGAACTACACATTAGGCTAAATTTAATCTTGTATAAACACTTAGAATTTCTCATTTGATGTTGAGGTGATTTGTGAGTCTGCAGTGATCAGTTAGTGTCTAGTAACTCATCCAGTTACATGTCACTGCGACCCTAGACACTGATCTCACTGTAGATTCGGTATCTCCTTGATCTCAAAGAGACATAGAATAATTAATCATTACATAGATGTACCCGTGATAACAGATCATACCTGTCACACAGATCCGGGACATTCATTATGTACATACTAACCTACTAACATATAAGAATGTAATTTCAGGGAATAGGTACGTTAGGCCTTAACATTGAACTACGACCCGTAATTTCCCGCCCCGGAATTATGTTGGAAATTTCCAATAGTTAATTTCATCCCTAATACAAAAGGATGTATTTCCTGTATTAGGCTTCATACACATCTAATGTTCATTTAATAATCCTTAATACACCAGGATGTATTTCCTGTATTAAGAGTAATAATTCATTAACACTACTAATACGTAGTTTAGTATTGTAGAATTTACTGTATTAGGTTGTGGAACATCATGTAATTTCTCCTAGAATTGTGTAGTGTTGCGTCAGCCACGCACGGGGGATAAAATTTCCACATACCTTTAGATCTAACACCAATGTAACCATTTACTTTCCTTTAATAGGAATAATAATTTAGTAATAGGTTTACTTTTAGTATACAATAGTTTACTGGAATTTCTTTACCCAGCTTAATCGCTGTTCCAGTTAATCATATCATAATCTAACATCATTTCCACCACCAAGCCCGTATTGTTTTATTTGTGCCGTCTACATTAACTGACGTGCACTGTGAGAATTAAACATCACCACATAAAATATTTATCTTAATCATCAAGAGTGTTCATACACGCCCCCTTCCCTATTTAGCGTTAATATATAAATATAATTTATGCTCGAATCCTCACGGCGAGCTATTGCGCATGCGCGACTTTGGGGAAGGAGAAGGGAGAGGACTCTCGCCATATTTGCGATCAACAAGTGGTGATCCGTAAGCTGTCCAAAAATCTTCTCATCCAACCGACATCCGAACATCTTTAGATGCCAGATTGAGGACGCAGCTTCCCAGAATCACGGACACCAGTTCGGCAAGCATTTTTACCTCATTTGTTCTATTTAACGAGCTCTTAAATAAGATCATGTAGGTGCCATGTCGTTATGATGCGGGCGTAAAAATAATCTCATGTAAGTGTAGCTCTTTCCCCTCCAAATATTTAGATATTACCGTATATGTGTGTGAATGCTAGTTTGGAGGTGGAAATTACGGGATTATCATTATTGCAGCATGGTGCAACACCCTGAGGAAGCGTGTGACCGCCATACCCTCACGTGCGCCAACTTAACACTATCTCAAACTGTTTCCAGCCAGACGTACAGTGGACTGCATCTACGTCCTCTGTCACAGCTGAGACATAATCAGTTTTCATTGTAGATAGTAGTTTAATATTTAGAGTCCATATCCATATATATATGCCTACATATCTGATACTGCTAGTTATGCATTATTAATCTTCATATGGCAGTAGTATTTTGCATTATATATTTTACTCATTATTTATGTGTGTGCATATAATAATTATTATTATTGCATAATATGTGTTCCACATAGATTAATCTTATAGAATACCCCCCAAATTGTGTCATGGGAGGCTGGCTCTAGAATTATATAATTTAGAGTCATTGCTTAATTAATGGAATTTATTCATATAATCATAGATCTATAAGCTACTGATTTCTCATTTAATTACTCATTCTGGTCCTTCGAGCTATCTTAGAATTTATAATTATTTTTGTTACGAACCCGAACCCCCTCCAAACGGACGACGACACCTGGTGAGGGCGACGTGTACTGGCTACGAGGGCCAGTTGCCAGTCCTGTTCAGCGCTCAACACAGCCGCTGCTGACCTCTGGTGAGGTGGTGCTCAGACACCAGCGCCATCTATGGAGTGGATAGGTGGGCGTTTGTGTCTGAGCCTGTAAGTGAGGTGCCTTAGTGTGTCCCAGTTATTGATGACGTGTCTGCTTACAGAGTCGACCTGGGACTGCTGTGATGGAAGTTGAGTCAGTCTACCCGAGGCAGCCGTCTCCATACCTTGTGCTTTGCTGCAGCAGCTGTGAAGTCGTCCCCCGGAAGAACACTGTGGTGTTACCCTGCCAGTGGAGTGGCAGTAGAAGGATTACCCGGGACCGACTGCTGGAGACGATTATCCACTGGGGTACTGAGGACAGGAGAGTGATTTGTGGTATCACACGAGGCTCCTGTCTAGGGCGTTACCCCAATATCGCCCGTGGAGTGGCCTGACCAGCCTTGCTGATCCGGAACCTGCCAGCAGACTTGCTGGACGTGTGGTTGACGGCCTCCACGGCGGTGTCCCCAGTGGACCTGTGTTTTGGCTGACCTGTGGCCAGGGTAGGCTCAGCATTCTCAGAGGATTCGTTTTGAGGCCACGAAGAAGCACCGAGGATTTAGCACCGAGAGCCTGTGTCCAGAGTCTTCAGCAGAAGACTACAGTGTATTTTCCCCTGTAAATAAGTGTTAATACCCCTCCCCCTGTGTTACTTTTATATATTATTTATTGGTGTTAGAAATCATTATATTATATTAAGTTTTTGCCTTTATTTCCCTTCCCCTTTAAGTTACTTGCGTCACGGATCACATCCCTTGAAAGCCACTACTGGCTTGGGGTCGGATACAACTTCCTCTAACAACATCAGAGTAAGAACCCCGTTGCGTCCCGAGAGGGCCGTAACATAATTGGCATCCCCAGCGGGATCCGTCCCCTTGTTAAGTATGTTTGACAGGGGTGGTGAAGTGGCGTAATCCCTGTATATAATTCCCCCTGTGTGACGATTGTGACGTTATACGTCCTGTGCGGTGCTCAAGAGTGACTAAGTGCAATATTGTGCAGTGCGGTGCTCGCTGTGACTAAGCGATTAAGTGCAATATTGAGTAGTGCGGTGCTCAGTGATTCAGTGCAATATTGTAGAGCGAAGGGTTCGCTGGGATTAAGTGCGATATTGCGTAGTGTGGTGCCCGAAGTGATTACGTGCAATATTGGCAAGTGCAGTGTTTGGTGGAATAAAGTGCAATATTGACGTAGAACTGTGCTCGGTGCGTTAAGTGCTAAAGTGTAAGCGGTGTGTCAAGTGCTAGTGTCTAGTTAAGTGTTCCATCGGTGACAATGGCAGAGAAAGCTACCATCGATGATCTGGACGATGTGCAGGCTTTTCTGAACAGAGAGGACTGTCTTGCCAGATTAAAGTATCTAAGCAAACCGGAACTTGTACTAGTGAGCGCCTACCTGGAGATCAAGATCCGTGCCAGTGATTCCCGTGTGGAGATCTTGTCCAAGGTTCACCGGCACCTGAAGGCAGAAGAGAAACAGGAAGGCGAGGCTCCTAGTACAAAGGAAGGTGAGGAAATAGCTTCCACGGAAAAGGAAGATAATGGCAGCGACGTTGACAGTGATGCAGGTGAGCTTAATATCTGCTTCCTAACAGTCAAGATGCGTGCCCTAGAAATAAATCGTGAAATAGAATGGAAGAAATTAGAAATGGAACGAGAGAGACAAGATAAAGAATTAGAGATGAGACGTTTAGAATTAGAAGAAAGGAAAGCAGAAAGAGAAAGAGAAGAGAAACGAGAAAGAGAAGAACGAGAAAGAGAAGAGAAACGAGAAAGAGAAGAACGAGAAAGAGAAGAGAAACGAGAAAGAGAAGAACGAGAAAGAGAAGAGAAACGAGAAAGAGAAGAACGAGAAAGAGAAGAGAAACGAGAAAGAGAAGAACGAGAAAGAGAAGAGAAACGAGAAAGAGAAGAACGAGAAAGAGAAGAGAAACGAGAAAGAGAAAGAGAAGAACGAGAAAGAGAAGAGAAACGAGAGAGAGAAGAACGAGAAAGAGAAAGAGAAGAAAGAGAAAGAGAAGAGAAACGAGAGAGAGAAGAAAGAGAAAGAGAAGAGAAACGAGAGAGAGAAGAACGAGACAGGCAAGAACGACGAGACAGAGAGGAAAGAGAGAGACAACATGAACTAGAAGTATTGCGATTAGGCGGTGGTCGGAGGCCGACAACGGACACCAGAGGTTTCGATCCGGTAAGAAACATCAAATGGTCCCCAAATTCAATGAGAGGGAAGTTTCGAAGTTTTTTGCAGCCTTCGAGAAAGTCGCTGCCTCTTTGGAGTGGCCAAGGGAGAATTGGGCCATCATGATACAGTCAGTCTTGACTGGGAAGGCCCAAATCGCCTACTCCACGTTATCCCTTGACGATTCCGGCGATTATGACAAGGTGAAGAAGGTCGTGCTCATGGCGTACCAATTGGTACCTGAGGCATACCGGCAGAAGTTCCGAAACCTGAAGAAGACCTCAGAGCACACTTTCACCGAATTCGCCACCATCAAGGAGCGACTTTTTCAGGAATGGTGTGCCTCTCGGAAGGTGGAGACCAAGGAAGACCTCGAGCAGCTTATACTGCTAGAGGACTTCAAGGATTGTTTGTCTGGAGACCTGAAGACGTATTTAGAGGAACAGCAGGTAGAGACCTTGAGTGCGGCAGCCACCATGGCTGAAGAGTATATCCTGACTCATAGGCCTTCTGCTAAGTACGTCCCAAGGCATTACCAACGCCGGTTTGATAAACCTCAGGACGAAGAGGAGGCCCCCGTCCCACGAAGCGCTAAGAAGACGCCCCCAAGTAGCCCTCGAAGGACCAGTCCTAGCAGTCCGAAACACCGGAGTCCGAGGAGGAATATGGTGTGCTGGACTTGTGGGCAGAAAGGGCATATAGCTGCTATGTGCCGAGGCAGAAGAGGTGGCGGCGCACGAAGGGAGGTGATGATGATGAGCTGTGTTACACCACCAGCAGGAAACCAGTCGACGACGACACAGGAAGGATCAAGTTTGTTCTCCCCTCACACTTCAGGCGGGTATGTATCGAGTGATCATACTGGTAGATCAGTTGTAGTGCTCAGAGATAGTGGAGCAGCCCAGTCCTGATCGTGAAGAGCTCGTTACCCGAGGGAGTAAGTGTGGACGGGAGACGACAGGTTGTCCTGGTTGGGTTTCCAAGGACGCAGTATATCGCCCCCTTAGTGCCGGTACATCTCGACTCGCCTTACTTCAGCGGCACATGTGCGTTGGCAGTAGTCGATACCCTCCCTGGGGCTGGGATTGACGTGGTACTAGCCATCGACTTGGTGACAGAGTGGAGCACCATCTTCCCAAGGTCGCGGACGAGTCTACCGGAACAGCAAGGGTCTGAGGTAACTACAGGCAATGGTAATGTCCAGGTAAGACAGACCCGGATGTAAACATGTTTAATTTGTCCTCTCACCCGCAGATCGACTGTATTCTAGCAGAGTCTCCTGATTCTCTCGGCGAGGAACATGCGGTTACGATAGCGGAGGTAACTGAGCAGGAAGAGAGGCCTTGTGTGCAGGCACCCACGAATACCGAGTCTGGAGCGAAGGCAGATGAGTACTTGCGGTATGGCAAGATACCACGTGTATTGAACCAGCCAGAGATTCCCCAGACGTCAGAGGTATGTGAGGTGTGTTCAAAAGGTCTAGTGCCCTCTTCGGTCCAAGCCAGGCTAGTGGATGTTGCCGCTATGGACATGACAGGCTCAGGAAACTTGTCCCTAAGGTAACCAAATGTTTCCTACCGGTATTTTGTTTTGTTCTCGTATGTGTTCTCTGTGGTCTCGGTAAGGACCAGTGGACGACCCGAAGGATGATGGCCTTGAACATCGTGAAGGGAACCCAGGGATTAGAGACGTGTACTGCGAGTGTTGCAGTCGACGAAGGAACCTGGAAGGTGATGGTTGATACAGGAGGTACGACATGTGATATTATGAGTGACTGTTTCCGGCAGGTTGACACCCCCTGCGTGATTGCTGAGCCTCAATGCAGCGTTATGCTGAACGTTGGTCGACCTGACGGTGGCAGAGCGAATGCCATCTTCGGTGTGCAAGCAGCCCTGTTGGAACTAGGTGTGGGCCTAGTAGACGAGTATGTAGTAAGTACTGCCTTGCCCACTGTCGCTGTCGCTCTGAATTATCAGACCCCTGTATTCCAGGTTCCTGTCTCCCTGAAGGACTACCGGACCGGCACCAGAAATGCCGTCTGTGACCAGCCATCATCAGTGCCACGACACAGGGAAGTGTCGAGTCGCCCCTCATCGTGTCTACGCCGATCCTTACTCGAGAGATGTGAGATGATGCCCCTGCTTGACAGCGCAGTGGAGACGTGGAAGATTACGTCAGGCATGTCATCGCCTGCCATTTTCAAGTTCCCGTTGTGCCGGAATTGTCCAGTAGGACAGTTCTGTGGACGAGACAAGCCTCGCCGTGCCAGTTTACAGTAATTGTGAGTCCATTTGGAGTTGTGTCGCCTTACTAATTTGGTTTGTGTTTCTTTTTATAGAACCCCAAAACCAAATTCTTTTTGGTGGGGAGGTGTTACGAACCGGATCCAGCGTCCGAGCACGGAGCAGTAACGATCGCGCCATCTGTGGGTCAGCTCCCGAAACCCCCTCCAAACGGACGACGACACCTGGTGAGGGCGACGTGTACTGGCTACGAGGGCCAGTTGCCAGTCCTGTTCAGCGCTCAACACAGCCGCTGCTGACCTCTGGTGAGGTGGTGCTCAGACACCAGCGCCATCTATGGAGTGGATAGGTGGGCGTTTGTGTCTGAGCCTGTAAGTGAGGTGCCTTAGTGTGTCCCAGTTATTGATGACGTGTCTGCTTACAGAGTCGACCTGGGACTGCTGTGATGGAAGTTGAGTCAGTCTACCCGAGGCAGCCGTCTCCATACCTTGTGCTTTGCTGCAGCAGCTGTGAAGTCGTCCCCCGGAAGAACACTGTGGTGTTACCCTGCCAGTGGAGTGGCAGTAGAAGGATTACCCGGGACTGACTGCTGGAGACGATTATCCACTGGGGTACTGAGGACAGGAGAGTGATTTGTGGTATCACACGAGGCTCCTGTCTAGGGCGTTACCCCAATATCGCCCGTGGAGTGGCCTGACCAGCCTTGCTGATCCGGAACCTGCCAGCAGACTTGCTGGACGTGTAGTTGACGGCCTCCACGGCGGTGTCCCCAGTGGACCTGTGTTTTGGCTGACCTGTGGCCAGGGTAGGCTCAGCATTCTCAGAGGATTCGTTGTGAGACCACGAAGAAGCACCGAGGATTTAGCACCGAGAGCCTGTGTCCAGAGTCTTCAGCAGAAGACTACAGTGTATTTTCCCCTGTAAATAAGTGTTAATACCCCTCCCCCTGTGTTACTTTTATATATTATTTATTGGTGTTAGAAATCATTATATTATATTAAGTTTTTGCCTTTATTTCCCTTCCCCTTTAAGTTACTTGTGTCACGGATCACATCCCTTGAAAGCCACTACTGGCTTGGGGTCGGATACAACTTCCTCTAACAACATCAGAGTAAGAACCCCGTTGCGTCCCGAGAGGGCCGTAACAATTTTACATTCACATAATCATACATTTTCTTAGTATTATACTGGAGCCAGATTTCCCCGCAGTGTTTACGTCGCTTGGCTGTTTCCCGGTGATTGGCAGCACCTCCTGCTTGTGTAGCACTGAAGTCAACATAGGTGTTGGCTAAAGTTGAAACGCAAGTGTAGTCCCACACCAACTGTTTACCATTCTTACAGTGGTTCACCGTGATTCCATCTGGACGACCGACAGGCTCATCAGAGTTGCGGGACATTAGGTAACGGGGCTCTCTCTCTGCTGGACAACCGGCTGTGGTAAGGCTTCTCTTAATAATGTCGTTAACCTCGCAGTGTCTTGCATGTCCTTTGGCAGAGAAGGCCATGCCGTCCGTACCTGTCGGCCACTGTCTTGCCGCAAATACACCTGTATTCGGTGTGGATTGGGGCAGCGAGGCGGAGAGCCATGGCAATTCGGTGGGGCTGCGGTGTGAGACGGGTGCCGGTTGCTAACTTTGAGGTTGCTAATAGGAAGTCACCTGCATGGGGAGCAAAGTCGCAGCTTCTTGGTCGGCAATTGGACAATCCCAGCTGGATTGCTTATGGGCTTCAGAAGGCGGTGGCTGGGGTGCTGGTCCTGCGAGAGAGACCCATTTGATTGTGCAGTCTGTGAAGCTGGGATCATGTACCCCTGCCTGTTGAACTAGGTGCTCAGGTAGGATTTCCTTCACCAAGTTGTCAGACCCCACTGAAGAGGACAGGAACGCTGGTACAGCAATTTGTGTTGCTGTGCGCACGCCGAGGCCCCCGAGTCTGACAGGAAGGGAGACCTGTTTCCACTGTGAGTCGCTGAGAGAAAGATTGAGGGCTTTTTCTAGCATTTATTTCAGCAAGTTGTCGTACTCTTCTAATGTAATATTACTGAAAGATGGCGAACATCGTAGAAAGTAGGTCAGCCTGGGGAGGGACAAGCATCTGGTGATGAGGTAAAGTGCATCATGAGCATCGATGTCTTCAATCCTCTCGTTCATCCTCTTCAGGTCAGTGATCTTCTTACCAAGGACCTCGTCGATGGCATTCCCTCCAAGAGGAGCACCTAGGAGTGTGCTGTCCTCAGGGATGGTTGTATGAATGTCAGGCAAAACAACCTTTATTCACTCTATTATGTGCTGGTTGGTGGAGGTTATTTCGCACTTGGAAGAGTTCAGGGTGAGGCCTTGACTTGCTCCTGAATTATTCTTATGGCATCCAAGAGTGAGTCTAGGGGAGCCAGCTTGAGTACCATCGTCCAAAAAACAAAATATTGAGCTCACTGGACAGGTATCGGTGTCTTCCTTGATGACTAGGCAGAAAAGAAAAGGAGCAAGGGGGTCACCCTGTTGAACACCTTCTAGTGATTCAATTTCATGTTCCCCAAATAGCAGAGTTAGATTCCTGCTGTAGCATGAGTTTACAAATGGGTAGAGGGAAGGAAAAGGCGATGAAACCGCACTGAGTACTTCATCCCTTCTAACCAGATTGAAACCATTTTTGAAAGTCCAGCTTACTCAGGGCTTTTTCATCCGTAATGTTGGCAATGTAGGCTCTAGCTGCATGAGCCGCTGCCTCTCACCCTTGGGGAATGCCAAACCCAAGCTGTTTTGGCTTTAGCATGTCGGGCTGCTGCCTGACTAACTGTTCTAGAAGCAGCCTTAGCGACGAGGCGCCGGAGTGAATTGCCCACAGCTATCGGTCTGATTCCTCCATCTTTTTTCCTCAGGACACAGAGGGTAGCGCCAAAAAAGAGAGGCCGTATGGTCTCTGGTATGTTGCCAGCTAGACATGTGTTGGAGAATCTAGTTAGTTCCACCAGGAGGCCCTGTGCAATGTCTCCCAGTGCAGGGTTGAGCATTTGTTTGATGTGGTTGGATCTTAGACCTGTGAACCCACCTGCTGATCCCGGTGGGAAGGATAAAGCTGCTTTATGCACCACGGATTCGAGCACACACAGGGGTTCCGCTCTGTTGGCACCGACTAGGGAAACACTGTCATCACGAGGAGCTCTGGGTTAGTGTTTTTCTCTCCGGGCTTGTGCTGTATCGGCATCCCTGGTGGCAACTGTGTCTTCACTGATGATGACTCTGATTGCCCCTATTGTGTTGCCGTCTTCTATTTTCTTGCTGACAGTACCTCTGATTTTGGATGCCTCGGTTCTACTGTTGATATCTTTCCTGCGGTGGGTGTTTTTGGCACGGGTGGGGAGGGGTGCCTGGTTGTCCTCTCTAGGAAAACAATTTAGATTAGAATCTCTCTAGGATTAGAATCTCTCTAGGAAAACTGTTGAGAATGCTCATCAAACTTGCAAATCCCTCTGTTAAGTTTGACCTCATACAATCAGCTGCTAAGCAAAAAACGAACCTCTATATAAATGAGTGCCTTACAAAGCAGCGTGGATCCCTCCTCTTCAGGCTGCGTAAAATTTGCAAACAAAACCCTGGTCTTATCAAGCAATGCTACACTAGGAATGGAACGATCATTGCAAAGAAGGAAAGTGCAGGAAAAAGATATGAAATAAAGTGTGACCAACAACTACTGGCCTACTTTAGTGATTGTGGTATATCTGAAAACCTGAACCCAACCAATGTCAATACTTAAAATAACTCTTTGAGTGCCTGAGCCGAACCTAACTTAATCTAACCTTGTCCAAGGTGCTGTCTCTGCCTTACCATTTACCTAATGTTCTCTCATTCATATAATTTCCTAAGTAATCAGTCAAGTCTCCATGCACTTATGCAAGCATCTACCTCAGTATCATTGTAAAATTTTACTCTTAAATCTAATGTACCCTATTCTTTTTAAATTTTAAATTTAATTGTCCTGATTTATGTCATTTATTGAATTAATTATTGATCTCATTTTTTTCTCTTAATTAGTTCATACTAATTATAGGTTAAAAACTAAGCTTATATACATAATTATCTTTAAGATTATTTACTTTACATTCATCATTTGTCAATTTTTTATATATTCATCTTGACAGTCTCTACTGATTTTTTGTTTCTGCTCCACAAACTTGAGTATCCTCCATGGCTATCTAGTGATCTTAATTTCTGCTTCTAATTGTTTCAATTCTTTTGTTCACTTGTATTTATTGTTGTGTTTTGCTATAATTATTCTCTAATTATAGCAGACTTAGTATTTATGTAAGCATTTACCTCAGTGTCTTAGTAAAATCTTGCTCATAAATATAATCTTACCCTGATATTTTATTTTTTAATTTTTAAACTTAATTGTAATTTGATTTATACATCATTTATTATAATTAATTATTGAGCTCATTTTGTTTTCTTAAGTTCATACTAATTATAGGGTTCACAACTAAGCTTTATTAAATAATTTATTTTTAAGATTATTTTTTTCTTTACGATTATTAATTCTCTTTATTTTTTGCTATATATTATTCTTGTCAGTCTACTGATTTTTTCTTCTCTCTTAACCTAACTACTGTATCCTTCCTGGCTATCTACGGGGATCTTTACTCTACTTCTAATTGTTTCTATTTTTTGTGTATCTACGTTTATTGTTGTGTTTTTGCTATAATTACTTTCTATTTACAGCAGATCTGGTATTTAACTATTCCTGTAAATGCTTATCTTATTGTATCGTGACATTATTGTATCTATATGCTTACTGATATTGATCCTGATCGAAATCTTCTGTCCCATACCCACACAAATCAGCACATTGATCATCATTATTGTAGGTATTACACAGCAAATCTTGCAAAAAACAAACTCCTAAATAGCACCTGCTTATCAGTTTACAACCAAAATGTTAGGTCACTTGGTGAACATTTTGATGATATAAATGCACTACTCACAGCACTAGGTACTAAATTATCATTCATCATTTTAACAGAAACTTGGCTAAGCAATGATTATATCCAACTCTACAATTTAGCTGGTTATAAAGTCATTCATAACTGCAGGCCTAACAAAAAAGGAGGTGGCACAGCAATATATTACAAAGATACCTTCATCTGCAATAATGTCATTAGTGATAGAGACGACTATTGTGAATATACCTTTGCCAAGTTCTCCAGTAAATCCCTTAAATCCTCCCTGACTATCGGTGCCATCAATAGATTTCCTAATACCAACGTAGCTTCATTCTCAGACAACCTAAGGAATCTTATCATAAATAACAATCTCAACAAAAATCTCATCATTCTGGGAGGTGATTTCAATATTGACCTGGGTCTTCAAAACAACCCTCAAGTTGACTATTTCCGTAACAGCATGCACTCCTGTATGCTAATCCCCACAATCACCAAGCCCACCTGAGTCACTCAAACATCTGCCACTACCCTGGATCACTTATGGACTAATATAACAGCTCCCCTTACATCTGGGGTAATCTACGACAGAACAACTGATCACTATCCTACCTTCCTCATAGCAAACATGGACACTGTGAGATTTTTCTCTACGCCTACCTCCTTTAGGAGGTGGACTACAAGTTTAAAGTCTGCTCACGGCAGTTAAGCATGCGTCCAATAGAAAAAGGAAAAGCGGGAGCAAACCGCCAGGCCTCCACCACCAGGGGTAAAAACCTGTCCACAATAGGCCGCTGGCTCCTCCTAGTTAAACAGGACGTTAAAACTAATAAAAGGTAACAGACGGGTTCTCACAATCAAATATTTATATTTGATGTGGCGCTATGAATTGGAATTCGAATTCCCAAGAACAGCCGCCTTATCAAGATCACATCAACATTAATAATATGCAGAAATATGGTGGAATAATATGGTTGAAGGGTTGACATCAAAGACCGTTTTCTATAACATAACAATTTATTAATAACAAGAGACTAACTACTACATTACCGAGTTTACGTTACGTTAAAGTCCATCCAGTGGCACGATAACAAACAGCTAAATAGCAACCCTTGCTGTGAGGCTGCATACTGAACTAACCTGAACACAGGTGTGCCCACTGATGACGCAATATTGCAAATCAAAGAAAAATATCACAGACTAAGTTACACCACAGCGAATGGTTACGTTATTGTACATCAAGTGGCATTTGCAACACAGCTATTCAACAGCCCCTCGTGAAGTGACAGCAGGCTCCATCTTGCTGACACTTCGGGCTGACAACATGAACTAACTGAACAAATAAGGATATCCACTGAAGACAAAGACACAAGCAGGCAATCAATAGTGTCTCGGTTTCCCTGACAGCTACTATAATCACAAACTTAGGGGTCCTCCCGCCCCCCAGGAGAGACCCACGTAACTAGGCAGGAGTCCAACAGTGACTCCCCCCTATCACAACCTTGTGTGAACACTCTTTGCAACTCCCAATAAGAAGTTGCCCTGTTGTAAGTAACAAAGATAGGCAAGGCGGGATTCTGGGACACAGCTCCACAGATCCCTAGATGACTCTACTCTCGTCACCAGACGACAACCAAAAGAAATTGCCTTAAGTGATTAATTACGTTAATTGACTGATCGCAGCAGTCAGCAACAAAATACTACGGTAATCACAAACAATTGTCTCCCACTAGACAACAACAGGATGATACTCTACGTTAATCTTT
>NW_027189177.1:337500-340996 GCF_040958095.1 Procambarus clarkii
CCTTAACGCATTAGATATATATAGGGTAGACTCGGTGTCGCTGTCATTTTCCGCACGGGTAACCTGCTGTCTGAGAGAACCATGCGAGGTAGCCTTCTGACGGACCATTTGAAACTAATTTGAACGATGTAACGACATCACCTTAACGTATTAGATATATATAGGGTAGACTCGGTGTCGCTGTCATTTTCCGCGCGGGTAACCTGCTGTCTGAGAGAACCATGCGAGGGAGCCTTCTGACGGACCATTTGAAACTAATTTGAACGATGTAACGACATCACCTTAACGTATTAGATATATATAGGGTAGACTCGGTGTCGCTGTCATTTTCCGCACGGGTAACCTGCTGTCTGAGAGAACCATGCGAGGGAGCCTTCTGACGGACCATTTGAAACTAATTTGAACGATGTAACGACATCACCTTAACGTATTAGATATATATAGGGTAGACTCGGTGTCGCTGTCATTTTCCGCACGGGTAACCTGCTGTCTGAGAGAACCATGCGAGGTAGCCTTCTGACATACTGGCGTATTGGCAACATTTGTTTTGTTGTGGTAAACTGTTGTGGTAAACGTAATCGATACATATAGGGTAGACTCGGTGTTTTTTGCATATTCCTCATGGGTAATCTGCTGTTTTAGAGAACCATGCGAAGGAGCCTACAGAGGAGTATTGACGAATTGTCGACATAGTGTCTCGTTGTTTCGAGAGAAAAGGAGCAAATGTTTCAATTTTCGTTTTTTGGCTCCAGTATTTTCACTTAATGCAAGGTGTTTGTTCTCGGTTACGGTGCATTCGCGATCATGTGCTCACCTCCCTTAGATGTGCATTATTCTGGAGAAAATCGAGCCGAAAAATTTACCTTTCTGCAGAAATCGGGTGTGGTACATCAGACTTTTTCTTTATATGTTCAGAGCAGGGTGCTTATTGGGCGACCATTTGAAACTAATTTGAACGATGTAACGACATCACCTTAACGTATTAGATATATATAGGGTAGACTCGGTGTCGCTGTCATTTTCCGCATGGGTAATCTGCTGTTTTAGAGAACCATGCGAGGGAGCCTTCTGACGGATATTGGCGTATTGGCAACATTTGTCTCGTTGTGGTAAACTTTGGTGGGAATCTCAATTCAAACATAAACTTTATTATACACTATGTTTACATCCCATCCTGGCTGAACATTTGAAATTCAAATGAACGATGTAGTGGCATTACCTTAACGTATTCGATACATATAGGGTAGACTAGGTGTTTTTTGCACATTCCTCATGGGTAATCTGCTGTTTTAGAGAACCATGCGAAGGAGCCTACAGACGAGTATTGACGAATTGTCGACATAGTGTCTCGTTGTTTCGAGAGAAAAGGAGCAAATGTTTCAATTTTCGTTTTTTGGCTCCAGTATTTTCACTTAATGCAAGGTGTTTGTTCTCGGTAACGGTGCATTCGCGATCATGTGCTCACCTCCCTTAGATGTGCATATTCTGGAGAAAATCGAGCCGAAAAATTTACCTTTCTGCAGAAATCGGGTGTGGTACATCAGACTTTTTCTTTATATGTTCAGAGCAGGGTGCTTATTGGGCGACCATTTGAAACTAATTTGAACGATGTAACGACATCACCTTAACGTATTAGATATATATAGGGTAGACTCGGTGTCGCTGTCATTTTCCGCGCGGGTAACCTGCTGTCTGAGAGAACCATGCGAGGGAGCCATCTGACGGACCATTTGAAACTAATTTGAACGATGTAACGACATCACCTTAACGTATTAGATATATATAGGGTAGACTCGGTGTCGCTGTCATTTTCCGCACGGGTAACCTGCTGTCTGAGAGAACCATGCGAGGGAGCCTTCTGACGGACCATTTGAAACTAATTTGAACGATGTAACGACATCACCTTAACGTATTAGATATATATAGGGTAGACTCGGTGTCGCTGTCATTTTCCGCACGGGTAACCTGGTGTCTGAGAGAACCATGGGAGGTAGCCTTCTGACGGACCATTTGAAACTAATTTGAACGATGTAACGACATCACCTTAACGTATTAGATATATATAGGGTAGACTCGGTGTCGCTGTTATTTTCCGCACGGGTAACCTGCTGTCTGAGAGAACCATGCGAGGTAGCCTTCTGACAGATACTGGCGTATTGGCAACATTTGTTTTGTTGTGGTAAACTTTGGTGGGAATCTCAATTCAAACATAAACAATATTATACATGTTTGCATCCCATCCTGGCCGAACATTTGAAACTTAAATGAACGATGTAATGACATCACCTTAACGTATTCGATACATATAGGATAGATTTGGTGTTTTTTGCACATTCCTCATGTGTAATCTGCTGTTTTAGAGAACCATGCGAAGGAGCCTACAGACGAGTATTGACGAATTGTCGACATAGTGTCTCGTTGTTGCCAGAGAAAAGGAGCAAATGTTTCCCATTATTTTGTTTTTAGGCTCCAGTCTTTTCCCTTAATGCAAGGTGTTTGTTCTCGGTTACGGTGCATTCGCGATCATGTGCTCACCTCCCTTAGATGTGCATATTCTGGAGAAAATCGAGCCGAAAAATTTACCTTTCTGCAGAAATCGGGTGTGGTACATCAGACTTTTTTTTATATATTCAGAGCAGGGTGCTTATTGGGCGACCATTTGAAACTAATTTGAACGATGTAACGACATCACCTTAACGTATTAGATATATATAGGGTAGACTCGGTGTCGCTGTCATTTTCCGCGCGGGTAACCTGCTGTCTGAGAGAACCATGCGAGGGAGCCTTCTGACGGACCATTTGAAACTAATTTGAACGATGTAACGACATCACCTTAACGTATTAGATATATATAGGGTAGACTCGGTGTCGCTGTCATTTTCCGCATGGGTAATCTGCTGTTTTAGAGAACCATGCGAGGGAGCCTTCTGACGGACTATTTGAAACTAATTTGAACGATGTAACGACATCACCTTAACGTATTAGATATATATAGGGTAGACTCGGTGTCTCTGTCATTTTCCGCACGGGTAACCTGCTGTCTGAGAGAACCATGCGAGGGAGCCTTCTGACGGATATTGGCGTATTGGCAACATTTGTCTCGTTTTGGATAACTTTGGTGGGAATCTCAATTCAAACAATAACTATATTATACACTATGTTTCCATCCCATCCTCAAAATAAAAAGCTTATCAATTCCATGTCGCAATATAAATGTTCTTAACACAATTCACAATGGAGTATGCTTAGACTGAGTAAAAACTTCCCTCATCCAATGTTTAATTGAGTAAAATTTGTTGAATCATTAATGCCTCATTAAATCTTATGCAGCGCAAAGATTTAAAGACTTCAAATACAAAGTTCAAAATACACTGAATACAACACCATGAAAAGTGGATGAATTGCAATCGGTGAGGTATGCACATGTAAGCTGCAAAGCTGAAGTACTGTGCTTTATTAAAAGAATTTTAGGAGGGATATTCCTGAGCGGGCCTAA